>NC_071667.1:63563461-63868076 GCF_028554725.1 Zeugodacus cucurbitae
TGGAAAAGATCCGACCCATACATATAATTCACAATTTTTTCAGCTGAGACTTAAATCAAACCCGTAACGGTATTTTTATCGGTATAATTCATTAATACACCCTTTTTTTGGGAAAGAATATGTTTTTTTTGTAATTAGTTGCATTTCCTAAATATAATAATAATGAATCATTGTTAATTATATTAAATACTATATTTATTAAAAACTTCATATTACATATATATATTTATACATAGCTACACACTTTTCGAAATAATTTCAATTATCTTTTATTCAAATTATTATATTTATGGTTTATTAAATCATCTTTTTATCATATCACAGTTATCTATACGTCTATTATTATTTGTTTCTTTTGACAGTGGAAGTACATTGAACTTAAACTCTTCATTATATATATGTATATATATATTTTGTTTTTGCTATTTTCGAATATTTATATTATTGTATATTAATTAATTATACTACATATTGACGTTTGCACCTTTTGTTCACAACATTCTGTAGTCTTGATTATATTATGTATAATATTCAGTGTCATTTAGATCAAAACAGTTTGTCCTACATATGATTTCATATACATACATACTTATAGGAATGTACCATAGTGTATACTTGTGGATTAACGCAACAATTTAATCCAACATTAGATGTATTTTATATATTATTCCTAATTAACGCTACACACATTTGACATACATATAAAACGCTTATACCAACTAACATATAAAGAACTTTGCTTATATAATGTAATTTTTCATATATATGCTTCTAAAATTACGTTTCATGAATTATATATAATTAAGTATATTGTAAGTACATTTGGCCATTACACATGTAATGATAATTTATATTACTAATAATAGCTAATAATACTTTTTTGACTGAACAATTTCACAATAACAAAATATTTGGAAAATTTGGAATACGAAAAATTGTGTTCATAAAAATATAAGTATTTAAATGAGTTAGTAGATAAATGGAAACAAATTGTAGTTTGTTTAGAATACGAAATGAAATAGCAACAAAACGATGACCGTTTACTTATGTTGCAATTGCTTCTGTATTGTAACGGAAGACTTCCTCCATGTTTTATGTTTCGTATTATGTGTGCCTATGTTAATACATTTGCATAACGCAACGTAATTGAATACTTAATGTTACATGTGAATACAGGTCTCAATATACATATAAACAACGTAACCGCCTAGCATTTTGAGTACGTCACGGACCGTGCGGAACCTCTTTAAAAATAATATGTTCTAACTTATCTAAATATTAATGGGTTTTATGCCTTTCAATTATTTAGTTGAATCTGCTATGATTCAAATATGCAATTTAGCAACACAACGGCCTGCTTGTAAACTAACAACTATTATGTAATAATTTTAAATACCCAAAAATATTTACATACATACATATATGTATGAATATATGCAATTTGTGCTCTCAGTTGCATAACCATTGTAAGTTGTAGTTTATAATAAACACTAATACTAGTAAATATTTATGCATTTGTTCGTATACAGTTTATTAAAAAATAGATCCATAGGTATCTTAGTTTGTAACATGTAACTCAGGACTTTCAATAGACGGACTCTTGTGGTCGTTGACGGTTGAAAAATTGGCGCTGGTTATATCATGTTTGTTATTGAATGAATGTTCGAAATCAACACTCAGCGGATGCGAGCTTTCTGTACCAGAAATAGTTTTAATTAATGAACTCGATGTGAGCGACTCAAGTTCGTGTGTTTCCGAATTTATGAGTTCGCCGACAGCGGAACTCGATGGTGTTAGTAACTGCTCGCTTGCAATTACTTGACTTTGTTTTCTGATGTTGCAAATGGAAAAAATAAAAATAACAATACAACATTGGAATATAATAGTGAATAAATATACTATTTTTGGAATTGTGTCGGCTCTTACCTTTCATAGTACTTATTTCCACTAGTTGATGACCCTTTATTCATTAGCGGGTAGTTGAATTGCATGAAACCATACTGCGGACCGGCCGTTTTAAGCAGACTCATGAGAAAAAATGTGCCATATAACCAGCTAACAACCATTACAATAACCAAGAATAAACCAATCTGTATATACGGTAGTACGTTTGATGCCAGCATTAAAGCACCAGCAGCACCTGTAGTAACTGCTGCCATAGACGTTGGCCCCACAATACGCGATAAGGTGAACTGGCTGGCGGCTAGTCGTTCTTTAGTCGGCGACATACGATAATGAATGCCGTAGTGTAAACTGAAGTCGACTGCCAAACCGATGGCAGTATTCACAGTTATACTTTCGAGCACATTTAATTTCCAACCAAGTAAAATTAGTATTGACACCGTCGTAAAAATTGTAAGTAGAACTGTAATCACCGCATACAAAGATACTAAAACATTCAAGGTAACCAAAAGTAAAACCAAGAGCGAAGCACTCATTGCAACGGAAATCGCTACTAATGTATCGTGACTAAGTGTGCTTTGTGTGTCAAAGAATTTAAGTTCACTGGTAAACCAACCACCTTGCATTTCAGGCGGTGCTTCCCGCAACTGGTTCGCCAGCCACAACTCCACTGATTCGACAAATGCTTTTACATCCTTGTAGGCCGTTGTGTAGGCAACATTCGATTCGAACTCAAGCACCAAAGCTTTCACCGGTGGTCGTGTTAAAGTTGAAAGTTGGGAGGTATTACTAATTGAACTTGCATTATGAGTTTGTAATAGTGAATTTCTTTGCGTGTCGGCCAAAAATCTCGGCCCCGCCACACTAGGAGTGTAAAACTCACGCGGAGTGGCGTATAGTAAGGACAAACTTTGTGGTAAGCAAATATCGAATACGTGTGGCTCGAAAGGAAACTTTGATACATCACAACAAGGTGTGCGATCTGTATTGTCCATGCCATCTATACACCTGAAAATAGATTATATTTTTATATAAAACTTTTTGCAATTTACGAGTTTGACTTACATGCGATCCATTAGAGATATAAAATTTTCAATGAAGCAATTTGGCAGCAATAAACCAAAAGTAACTTCGTAAAACGGTTGTTGTCTTATATTTTTACAGAAATTTAGTAACCAAAATTGAGCAGCCTTTGTAGATATATTAAAATTATTGTCGTAATGTAAGTTGCCATGAGAAAAGGGATCAGTATAGTCGCCATCATCAACCGGTTGTATACCCCAAACAAAACGCATAGGTAATTTAAAATTTTCGTAGGCCTGACAAAAAAGTTCGAATTTAAAACGGTTATTTAATTTTTACTAATATTTACTAATATAAAATAATAATTAATTTTTAAGTACTTACCGACATCGACTTCTCAAACCAAAACTCATTTTTCATTTTACTGTTATATATTTCGAAGGGATGGCTACTTGAGAATAATTGAAAATGGTCGCTATCCGGCAACTGCAATCCTGGCGCGTACAATACAATAACTGTGCTGCATAATCCTATCGCACCTATGAAATCAGATACAACTTGTTTAGCAATGTAATTTCAAATACATATATATGTACATATACATATATTCATAGCAACATATTTTATAACTTTTACAATGATGAATCTTATTTGAACAGTTTTTATTATATAAGTAGTAATCATTAAGATTTATATTACCAAATAGGCATATCCATAATATTGAGTAATTCATCACAGCCTTCGTTATAACTGTCTCGTATAGATGACAGAACTTTGTAATTGACTTGTTGAACATTAGTAAGAGCTTTTGTACAGGAAGTTTACTATTGCAGCTGGCACAAGCAGATAAACGTTCCATTATGCAGACGACAGCAGGCAGCCAAGTTATCATAAGCAAATAATTGGTAACCGCTACCGTTCCAGCAAATACGCTAGAAGTTCAAGCAAAAATATATATTTAATATTATATTACAAGTATTGATTAAATTTTAAGTACATATATAATTCTAGCATGAAAGAATATTAGTTGGAACATTGAATTCTCAAAATAAAAGAAACGAAAAAAAACGCAATATTACCCAAAGCATTTAATAGCCGTTATGGAGCTAGTATATGACGAGAAGAAAGCCGTAGCAGTGGTTAATGAAGACACAAACATTGATAGTGCTGAATGTTGAAATGCGGATGCCATTAAATTCTGCAAAGTCTCTGTGTGCTCAGTTCCACTATCGATAACTGTTGTTGCGTGAGTGGCAGTAGTTGTCTTTGCTGATTTAGTAAAGCGTTCAGCTAGAACGCATTGCCAAATTTTTACAAAGAGAAATGCATTGTCAGCGCCAATGCCTAAACACAAAACGCAGCAAATATAATATTTATAGTAACAAAGTATTTTTAAATATGTTATTCAAATCTATGTATATATGTATATTATTATATTTACCTATTATTACAACCACAGCCAGTAAGTTCATGTATGGAAAGAATGACATTTTAAAGACTAAAGTATAGGCAAAATATGCTAAGCCCAATGAAAACAGCACTGCAATGCACACCATCAATGTAACGAAAATCGACGTTGTATACAACCAAATACATGTCATAACGAACACGCCGCCTAATGAGACCAGCCAAACGTCTGTAAGCATGGACTCACTAAATAGTTCATTTTCAAGTCCCAAATCCATGGATACTACTTGCACAAGTTCATTTTTTAAATCACTGAAAAAAAAATATATATTTTAAAAATGAAAACAAATTCATACAGGTCTTTTAATATAAACACAAAATAAAATTTTTATTTACAAACATTCGAAAACCAAAAATTATATCAACATTATTGTTTTTTTTTTTTCTGTAAGCTAATATTGCAAGTTAACTTCAAAATGTTAGATTGTTGCGGAAATGATTGGACAACCTACAAGTTTGACTATAGAATCAGAAAGTCAAATAGTGTTCCTAATAGAGCCACAAAAATTGAGCAATCTGATGAACCACTTATAAGCAATTATTATTGGTTTCCCTTACAGGCAAATGGGATCCAAGCCAAGAGCAAAGTATGGCCTAAAGCTACAATTGGCATGGAAGAATATAGGGATTTTGTAAAACGTTTGGAGAAATGCAAAAAAGAATTGTATAAAATGTTTTTTCGATGTCCCGATGTGGACACTAAATTGATGGAACAAATGCTAAGGGATTTAGAAAAGAGTACCTACATGGTAACATATTCACCAAATTGTTTTCATTCTCAAAAGGAATCCCAACGGTTTTTAAGAACGGCACACCTAAAAAGCAACATGAAATATTACGAGACCACATACGGTACATACTACAATCGCGTAAAAGAGCTAGAACGATTCAAGGATGTTCTGTATGGTATGATTGTGAAACACGAAAGAGAAAAATTTCATGACGAACTAAATAAATTGTATATAACGGGAATAACTACTTATCAAGTTAGCTACGATATTCCTGCAATGGAACAAGCAAAAAAGAAAAAAACCAGGGACGCGCCAATCGATAGATATACTTTACGTAGGGTATAACCGAAGTGTGTACATAATATTCTTGAGTGTATGTTACATTACGCTTGTATAAAATTGTATACTTACGTTTCTTCCCATTCATGAAACAACGGAAGGATTTTGGATGTAGTTGCTACTGGTACAAATATCATTGCATATTTCATAAATACTGTTGTGTCCTGGTAAACGTATAAAAATATAGATAAATTTTCATGTTAATAATCGATTTTCTCTAAAATTTCATTTTCTACTTACATTCATATGAATGAAATTGTAATCGGTTAAAAAATGTAATATATTATATACTATGTTTCCACGAGTGCATTCCCTTGGAGCTTGACAGGGGCTAAACTTACTGCAATCATTGCTTAACTTTAGGTCATGATAATACTCGAAGCACATCACTAATAAATTCTGTAGCATAACAACGTCTGTCGTCTGAAAAGTAATGAAATACTTGTAAACAATTCAAATTCATTATAAAATAAATAACAAATTTACGTTTAAATCGAAACAAGAGCTCTTATTTGCCAATAGTGCTGCATAATTTGGTAGTGACCATGGCCGACAACAGGTGTCAGTGAGTTCTTCTCTTTGACAAAATTCACCATAACTTGGTATTGCAATAATTTGATTCTGCAATTGACACATGGCTAGCAAACTATTAAGGTCGAAAAGTGAATCCGTATCATTAGGACCTATACGCTCAACTACAAAGTGTGAATAATCCTTAGAGGGTGAGCCGCAAAAATAACCTTCCACATGTGGCCCAACATTTAGGTTGGGCGGAAATCGAGCTTGTTTGATAATGTTCCATGTACTCTTTTTAGACTGCACCTTTTCACGGTGGTAATCTTCATCAATAGATGTTGTATTATGACCATATTCAAAATGTTCACTACGATTCACTTGCTCCGAGGATGACAAAGAATCATTTGTAATCTCATAATCACGAAAGACACCACTGTCACCATTCCATTGAGTTGGTAAAAGATCGGTTTCATTGCTGTTACGAGTTGTAATATTAAACCGATTTTGTAACGAAAATATCTTCTTACTCAGGTGTAGTTCTTTTTTATGGTGTTTTGAGTTTTTAGGTTTTTTTCGATTTTTGCGTTGGTGCGTTCGATTGTGACGTTGATGTTTTCGCATATTTTTTAAATGATGATAAATATTAATGTTATTATAAAAGAGCAAATCATTTGGGTCCGTCACCAGACTACCAGAGGGACCCGTCTCATGTATAAGATTATTCCAAGCGCTCAAACGTTGCCCTAACGGTGTGCCTCTGGTTTCAAATCCCTGCAATCAAGATTATAATAAAGAGATTAAACACATTTCCAATAACTATCTAAATATCATACACAATTGCAGTAATTCAAAAAGAAGGATACACAGTGTTAAACAAGTGCATTTTGTTAATACAAAAGTTCAACTTATTAAAAAAAACTACATATGAACAAATATGAATAAATATTTAAATAATACGTATTGAATACGACTTTCGTCCAGAAAAGGATTAGAGTGTGTATGTACTTAAGAAAGAAATACAATCAAATCATATATTATACTGTACGTAGTACATGCAATATTTTAAACAATTTAGTTATACACAAAACATAAATATGTACGTATATTTATGTATGGACTGGCACATACCAATGTTGGATCACTAAAATCTGGTACTGAATTCATGGTCAAGGATACCGTGATGCAAGCTGTACACAAAACGGCCACGGCCAGGACCATTAGATAAGGCCGTCGCACCAAAAAGTTGTAATACCAATGCATATGTAAGGCCGTAATAAAATCCGAAATAGAATAACTTTTCCAATATTTATACTCCTGTTAATACAAATATATCCTTTCCGTAATTTACCGAATGATTTCAAAGTGCCATTAGAATTGCTAGACCTTTCTAACAAATATTTCTCCGTTTATTTTTTATTCAACTCATGTTTAATCCTCACACTTAAGTTTGTTGATAATAATTTGAATTCTTTGAATATATTTATTTATGTATATCTTAAACACTTTTCCATACATTTAGATGTGTATTAACATTTGCAAATTTCTAAGAAAGAACAACAAAAAAACAAAACGACTACAGGTATTCACTAAACAAATAATGCTTGTAAAATAAGCTAATGAAACAGTGTTCGAAATAAGTAATGAGACATTGGTGCATAAAATCTACTACAATTTCAGAATTATTTGTAATCTACTCCAGTGTTTGTTATACACCTCACTAAAACTTTTATTTCAAAGGCTCGATTTTTTTAAGGCCTTAGTTAATAACCTTTTTAAAATAGTTGAAATATATGTATAATTGAATAACTTCAATTAGATTTCAAGATCCGTTCATTTTTAAATTTTTATAAATTAGTATTTTATTGGCAATTAATTTATTCATACAATGTATCCACGTATTTTGTTATATTGTAATCATAAGCTAAAATTAAAATTAGTTACTAATTATGAATTTAAATTTTCCCAAAATGAAAGAATATGTTTCTTTACTGAAAATGCAACACAGGCTCCGCTCAGCTGATCGTTGTCTCGTAAAGTAAAAACCGCCGGGTTATTTAATCATATTGTTGATTATTTTTTATAATGGATATTCAAGTGTAGGAATATTATACTTCATTCTTGTTATACTTTAATGGATATTTATTAGTAATGCTGCGCAAACTTACTACATTGTTTAGAGGACAATTAAAATATAATGGTAATTCATTTCAAATCGTACCACCCGCATGGTTATCAGAATCTAGTAAAGCATTTTATTGTACAAAAAGTGAGAACGAAAACCGGAGACAAAATGATGGCAATGCAAGTGGGAATAAAGAAAGGAGTAAAATACGAAGACCACCACTTCCTGCAGTTCAAAATCCTTTTGCCAATGTGACAAATAAAACCAAAGAATCGTATCTAGCAATGTTGGAAATTTTCGAAGAGCGTGACGTCCATCGTCGCAATCATGTCGAGTTTATTTATGCTGCCCTCCGCAACATGGCAGAATTTGGTGTGGAGCACGATATAGAAGTGTACAAAGCTTTAATTAACGTAATGCCGAAAGGAAAGTTTATTCCGAGCAACGTTTTTCAAGCCGAATTCATGCATTACCCCAAACAACAACAGTGTATAATAGATTTGCTAGAACAAATGGAGGATCTAGGTGTAATGCCCGATTATGAAATGGAAGCTATGTTGTTGAATGTATTCGGGCGACGTGGACATCCTTTACGTAAGTATTGGAGAATGATGTATTGGATGCCAAAGTTTAAAAACTTATCACCATGGCCTCTGCCAAACCCTATACCTGATGATATACTGAATATCGCTCAATTGGCCATAGAACGCATGTGTACAGTCGATTTGCGTTCTAGAATTTCTGTATATGAAACAAAAAATGTCAAAGATTCCATTGATGATACGTGGATTGTAAGCGGAATGAGTCCAGAGCAGTCACAACTATTACGTGATCATCCTCGCGATAAAGCAGTTTATATTGAAGGTCCCTTTTTGATTTGGTTAAGAAATCGCTCAATTAATTACTTTACTTTACGAGCTGATCCAGATCCAAAATTTCTACAAAGTCTGCAAGAAGAACAAGAAGATCAGGATGGTATGATCACTTTTGTTGTTTTTGTTTCTAATGTTTTATAAATTGAAACTATCAATTTTTAGATGTTTCACGGATAAGTGCACCGTTCTTCGGCGCAGCAATGCCCCGACCCAAAAATGCAGTTGGTAAAAACCGTTCAGTACACCAACAAGAGGATGGTACAATTTTTGCAATTTGTGCAACTGGTACATCAACTAAGGACTCATTACTGTCTTGGATAAGATCGTTAGAGTCCAACGGAAATCCGACCTTGGGTGAAATACCAGTGCTATTTCGATTTACATCTGCTGTAGCAGCGAAAGCAATTGAAATTGAAAGTCAAACGAGTTCCGATAATCTACAAACGAATCCTAGTTCCAAGAATAACGATTGATATTTAATGTAATTGATATCGTACGATATATGAAATCAATATTTCATTATAATAAAAATGTACATTAATTAGGGTATACTTTTACACTTTTTATTGTAGTCAAAAAGAACAATCAACGTAGTAGTAAAATTTCCTTAAGTATTTTATACTGGTTGCGTATTTTACTCAATTACGGTCAATATATGAGTTGTTTTCTTATGACGATGAAATTCTGTATTTTATGACCTTCAAACTCAAATGATAGGATATTACATACACATTTTTATTATTTATTACATTGACAACTGGACTCTATATATTTTTTTTTTGGTAATTTAAATTTTATTTAACTGAAAAGAAACCATATATAAACTTTTAAATTTTGGAAAATTCATTTGTGATATGTATAAATTCACCGCTATGTGGTATGGATCGCCAACATTAAGCGTAAAGCGAAAAATCCGCTGTCAATATGTATAAAACTTGTTTAAAGGAGTTTTTTCTATGTCTAATTTTAGGTAATGAAAAACATACAGTCAAAATTGTCTTCTTGCTGAGCTACAAATATTATTCTGAATGAAACTATTACAATATCTTCAGTTACATATGTAAGTAATTATATGTTCGAATTTGAAATTCTATTAAGTATGTCCAGGTAAGCAAATGTAGGACTAGAACTCACATACTTATTTGAAGTATTATCGTAAAAAAATGTAATCCACATTCAACTATATGTATATTAAAAAATTTAATTACATTAAAGTGATTGAGGTATAGGTAAAGATAACACATATAATACCTTTTAAATTTTCAAACAAAATTTTAGTTAGTGGATATTTACATATTGAAATTAATTTATCCGGCGGATTTGTTGAGAGGGAAAACTTTTGTTACAACACCGATGCCCTTGCTTGTGCCTTCACGAAATAATATGCGCACGCCTGGCCGCACATACTCGGGATGTCCAACAAATTCAAACAACACCAAAGCGCTATCATTCGTACCCATTTTTTCACGCTCCTCTATTGCTCGAATAATTGCGGTTTGTCGAATGCTGCCTATGTGTATAGTCGTCTGAAAACCTACATATATTGCTGTAGCGTGAAATAGAACAGATACTTCTGCCTAAAATGGTAAGCAAAATACAATTAGCAGACTAATCAGGGAAAGTGATTTTGATACATTACTTGAAATAGAAGTGTACCGTACGGTGCCTCTTCAGGATCGCCGGTATCGCCCAACAATGTCATGCCACTTCTAAGTGGCGGCAGCGTCTGATTTGGTAAAAATGATAAAGAAGCGCTTTGCCCCGCACGCACCATCCTACACGGCGCTTTGTTCCGATGAATTGTGTGTACAGTAACAGTATGAAAGCTACCGTCAGCTAAAGGTCCAATTTTCATTTGCATATTTTCCGTGAGAACTCCCTTTACGAGTAAGCCGCCAACAACTGGACCAACTTCGGTTACTCGAAAAATTTCATCGATATGAAATTCACTTGATTCCTGTTCTAGACGCTCTTTTTCAAGATTACTTATACTCGGTGAAAGTACGTAGAGAAACTTTGTGACAAGACTAAGTCCTGCGCCGGTAACGTTCGAAACACAAAATATGGGAACAATATTTTCGGACACTTGATTAGAGGCTGCTGAGATAGCTTCATCTTCATTTGTGACAATAAATGGCATCTTTCGACATCCCACCGATGTAAGAACTTGTCTTAATTCTTGTACTGTTTGTTCCGGACTCGTTATATCGGTCTTGGTAACAACAACGAAGAATGGCATATCCAAGGCTCGAACAATAGATAGATGCTCCTTACTAGTGCCAGTACAGCCGCTGCCTGCTGACACTACTAACATGGCATAGTGGGGGGAGTAGCCTAATAGTGCCTGCACGGTTGTGCGCATGTAGCGTCTATGACCAGCCAAATCTAGAAATGTTACCAATTTTGTGGAGCGATCGCTAATTTCCTCGGCAGTCATCAACTCATTGTATTTGTAGTTTATGATTGTACCCTATTGTTGAGTGAAATTCAATTGTTTATTATTTGCATAATGTTATTAAAATTGTATATTACCTGCGAATCGAAGCCCAGTGTCTCATGTGATATACTTGAAGTGCGACCCGATTGTATTTCGTGCATATGTCTAAACATAATAAGTCGTGCCAAACCCCTGCCATTGTCGAATTCACCTTGTGTCAGTACACCGAGCAGTGTGGATTTCCCTGCCTCCGCGCCACCCAGTACAGCAACACGAATTTCTATATTATGTTGATCATCAGGTATTTTACGAACTAAAACTTCGGCAACGGATCGTCTTGTTGCTATATATTTTCGACGTAAAACTGAGGTACTGGCGCCTAATTTCTGGGCCATTTGTTTTAGTGTGGCTAAGGAGGCACTCATGTCTTTTTCGTTGAGTCCATGTAAATGCCCTGAATCAGATACTCCTATTTCATAAACTGCTTCTCCATTTCCTTCGCGCAGTCTCCATTTCATTTGAGTTACAAGATGTTCAAAGCGATGCTTCGATGGACTAATTAATTTCAGTTTGTACTCAATATTTCCCAATTGTGGTTCCGGTGGTAAAATACCCTGATCAAAATCGATAATAATTTTATTATTTTGCAAATCTATTTCTGCATCGCTGCTACTGCTGCTTCCGCTTCCGCTTTCACTGTTTCTTTTATGTGTGCCCTTATTGTTTTTTGCAGAACTTTTTCGAACTTTCGGTGCATTACCTCGAACTGGACGGTTGTTATTGGATTTGTCTGCTTCGTGATTTCCGTCATCAGAGTCGAACAGACTTATAAGCCCACAATCCATAATCTGTAGAAGAATTAAAGAAAATCACATAGAATTTCACAGTGCATATTATGTATATAATTTTATATTCTCTAGTTTTATAGCAAAAATATTATATTTTATATGCAATTCATGAAATAAAATGTTTGTGAATCTCAATAACCCAATGGTAATTGAATTAATGATTTATAACTTAATCTATATGTCCATATATATATATATATTTCGGACTACTTGAACTACCCTAATGAATACACGAATTTGTCTGCATACAAATCATAATTTTTATGTAAGTATGTATATGTGTATACATATACATATACTCGTATAACAGTAAGTTTGGTGTATTTACTTTTAAATGACGTGTAATGAGTAGGTATTAAACAAAAATAAAATCGACGAATTTTCACGATTCACAAAAATTGAATTTGTTTTTCATATAAACGCACACCAATAATATATTATTGATGACCTTGAAAGCTAAGGACTTGTTTATGTTTGACGCCTTACACATTTTGTTTGTTTTAGTTTACGAACAAATCATAATATACGTACGTATTTCACTTGAACATTTATTAAACTCTTATTTACTATTCAATTATCTAAAATATGACAATATTTAAACCTGCAAAATTTGTTTGCTGAATCACCTGCAAAATTGGCGCTCCTATTTGTTTTTCTTCTTGAAATAATTAAACATCTACCCTGATAGGCAGAAATCGATTTATTGCAACACCAGAATATGAATGTATAATAAAAACAAAAAAGAAGAGAATGAGGGACAACATATGCACATATACACACATACCAAGTGACTATTATGCACACACCTTCAAACAATAGAAAGTATATCAATATGATCACACAGTTAAAATATTGCGAAATAAGCATACAATTGTTTGGCCCAGAAAAGAAGTTGCCTAAAACACATTTTCCAATATGTTTGTGTATTTTCAAAATTATCCAGTTAAACTGTTGTTTGAATTCTATTTATATATACCATTTCCAATTATATTTCCTACTGGGTTGCATTGAACAATTTTTGTTTACTTCGATTATAATTCGCGTCATTTCGCCTATGTTGCTCTATGCACACAATACAAATGAAAGGATCAGTAAGATATGAGAAGATATTTGTTGTTGTTTACAACAAAACGTCTTTGTTTTGACTTTGCGATTTTTTTTGGTAGCACAACAAAGGAATTTAAAAAAGCGCCAAGTGCGCATTCATATTCGTTTAGCTACATGAATGTACATATATATATATGTATGTATGTACATAAATCTATGAATACAAATTTACTATATACCTGTAGATACATTCATACATACATATGTGCATACATTGATAACAATATTTGAAATTGAAATTGTTTAAAATTTTGGTATGGCCTTATGTAAAAGAAAAATCAATTGTTATTTACTATAATTGCAATTTACAATCCTTTCACTTTTCAGTTTAAAAAGTCTGATGCAATTTCAGTTGTCAAATACATATGTACATCGAATGCGTTTCGCATTATTTCACAATTACATATATATATTAACAAGATGTTCTTGAAGTACTAAAAGACTTGATAAAATTAAACTAATATATAACAATATAATTTTTTAATTCCGTACTTGATCACTGTTTACGTATACCGTTTATTTATTTAAACACAATCGTTCACAATGCAATAAAACAATTATTTGATTTTCACAATATGCAACAATACTTATTCCCCAAAATCGCGTCCATAAATAAGAGTTTCCTACTCAAATTTTTATTTTATAGCTGAATTTCGTTAGGGGATTATAATGCCAGTTCACACGTCGAGATTAGTTTATTGCATCGATCAATAAGTAATAATCAAAATTATATAATTATAAACGGGTTAAAGGGTTGTACGATTAATTAATGTAGCTTATTGTTTTTTTTTTTTGTTTTTCAAAACAAGCAGTGATGTTTAAGATTCTCCTAGTGGCAATCATTTTTTCAATATAAACGATAAAAATTTGGCAACACTATGCGAACAGCTGTTTTTTGTTTATATTTAAACAAAAATAAACAAATAAAATGCATACCATTACAAAATATACAAAGTTCTAGTATTGAGCTCAATGTTTCATTAAATAAAGCTGAAATTTATTCAATACTTTGGTGATAAGTACTTTTATGGATTTGTGTTCACATTACTTAAATTTTCCTGGACGTCTAAACTAATGAAATGTCGGAAATCTTCATCCAAACACTACGTGTAATATAAATTAGCTGGAGATCTCACTATCAGTGTAGAATAATCCTATAGGTTTATGATATGATTTGAAGGCTATTAGTTTATTTATGCAGGAGTAACCAAGTCGATCTCAGTAATTCACTTATTTATATGTATATCAATTTTTGTATATTTTTCTAGCCGTTGCATATTTAAATCTTAATAAAATATTACTCTAGTGACTTTTAACGAGTCTCAATAAAATATTATTGAATAATTTACAAATAAATGTATGTAGTTGTTGCATTCTCCAGAAGAATAACGTAAATCAAATACTAGGCATCTTTGCTCTTAATCGATGACGGAAAATAAACATTTCAGAAATATTCAGATTGAATTTTTGACAATTTCTTTGCCCTAGGTTTCTTCGGGTAAAATAATATTTCTCCTTTGTTGAATTCGTAGTGTCCGTTTAGCTTTTTGGACTTTTTTAAAATGTTCCAACAATATTTCAAAGTCAATGTTGCTTTGATGTTGCAGCGATTTATTTTCATTTCTGTTAATGAGGATTAGAATCATTAGCTCATAATTATGCAATAACTTTTCAATTATGTTTAAACTTACATTGGCGTTTGGCCCCAATAGTTTGGTACACATTGTAAACGGTTTTTCAATAAGTTGAAAGCATCGGTTTGCGGCAAAAGCATAAGAATGCCAAAAAGGGCATGCGCCAAGTGTTGAGCATCTGCACAATTATTTGCTTTTGAAACCAGGGTGAGACGCAATGCTGTGAAATGAAATATGTTTATCTTTAAATTGCAATTATGAATTAGACAATAAATTTTTATTTTTTGAAACAAAGTAAATGTTGATTCGAGAATGAATTTTTTTATACCACTTACGCGCAAAAATTGGTGATTCTATCAGCTGTACCAGTTTGTCTAATTCATTCAATAGATCCAACGTTATCTCTACATCACCGCTGAAAATATTACAATTCAAATAATATACATTTATTTTCTTTCAGCCAAATTAATTTTAATGGTAATATATACAGTTAATTTACTTACAACAATACTACCAGCTGCGACACATGTTGATAACTTTGGGTTAATAAACAAAGTGATAGTGTGGAGACCGGACAATGCGCCCAACTTTTATAAAGACATTTAAATAAATTCGCGGAATGTTCATTTGTAATGTTTCGTAGGGTATTGCGCAATTCAAATAATTCGGGCGATGTCAAGAGTATCATGTTGAGCAGACGGACCATTGTCGATGCAAATTTAATAACTTCTTCATCAATGATTTCGGAAAAGGTGCGATAGATATACTCCGCATTTAGCAGTACGCACAATTGTCTGCAATACATAGTTAATAAATTACGTAGAATTATTATATAAATTAGGTATTTTAAGCATATGAGTAAAAATATTACCGAATTATAAGGCTGGCACGATTGTCCAAAAACTTCTTTTCCTCGCCAAACAAGTTGAGCAAACTTAAAAGGAATTTGCGATAATGCGCTTTATTAAAGTCTCTGGAATCTAATTTAAGCGAAAATATTTAAATATGATGCTGAACTAATTATTTATTATATATGTGTACCTTCTTTATCGGTTGAATTTAAAATTATGGCTAAAACGGATAGACATTGCAATACGACTTCATCGGAATTATCTGATAGAATGCCCAGTAAGTTAGCACCTAAATTGCTAGCATGTGGTGACATCTGAATTTATAACTTTATTATATTATTTACACAAGGAAAGGAAATCATACACAAACCTCGTTGGGGAACTGTGTAAATAGATGATGAATCCATTTCAGCACTGCAATTTTGGTGTGCACTGAATTATGTGTTAAATACTGCGACAATACTTCCATAACCGAACGTAAATCTATTTTGTCAATATTTTGCGGTTTGTGTTCTTTTGATGAAATCAATGACATAATCGACGTATTCACCGACACTGCGCATTCCTTGATATCTGTTAATTTTAATTATAGCATTATATTAAAGAAAGCATTATTTATTATTAAGAAAAAAAAATTGTTACTACTTTTTTTAGATTCTACGTTGTATTCTAGGCAAGGTAAAATCGCAGTAAATATTCCACTGGCATGCGGCAAAACATTTGGTCCAAATATTTGTACAAATTCACGTATCCACGTTATAGCGATTGACTATAATGTATCAATACATATACATATTAGGTTCAAAAGTGCATAAAAAGAATAACATATTTTTTTATTTACCTTAATAAGTTCATTAGTAGATTGAGCATGAATAATGAGTATGTTTATTGTGTCCTCCATTCGCACTGAAGAAGCATCATGTCGGATCGATTTTAAAAATTGGCTTAAAGTGGTTTCACACCTAAAATAATAACAAATAAAAACTTTCGTACAAATAAAATTGTATTCTAAAAAAAAAGAAGAGAAAGAAAAAAAATATACATACATTCGTTGAATTTCTGTAGTGTTGTCCTCTAGCATTGTAAAAAGTCCATCCAAAATGTCGGTTAAATATATCAACATATTTATTTCAGGAACTGCGTTTAAAATCGAAATCCATGATATAACATATTGCCTTGCAAATGAGTTATTTACATAAATGCGTTCCTTGAGAAGTGGTATAAACGCCTCTAGATTGAAAATTTGTGAAGACTCAGTTACGATATCCTGAAATGATGTAAAATTCATTATACACATTTTGTAATATATTTTATACTCATTACCTTTAACAACCGATCGAGCAACTCACTGCCATCTTTTACCATTTGATCTGGATCCGTCACTAATCGTGATAATGCCGAGAATAAGTCTGGGAAAAATGGTATGATAGCGGCTCTTGCTACCTTAACAACATTGTATAATGATTCACATGCGAAGTAGCGAACTCGAACATCTGGGTCACTTAGACAGTTCAAAATTGGCGTAACCAGCTCCCCTACATATCGTTCGGAATCCTATAAAATATATAGTTAGTGTTTTAGACAATACTAGTCAGATTTATTATGACTCACCTTCCCCAACCCCAGACTTGTTGCGGCAAGTCCTATTAAGCCCCCTTTGCGTCGATTGGGATCTCGTGATATTGCAAATTGATTAGAAAGTACATCTATAAGCTTTCGTATCTGCACCGTATTATTTTTCGAGTTAAATTCTGTCACCATTCTGCAATAGAATATGCAGAGGTTCGGTTATAAACACTACATATTTACAGACACTTTTAAAATACTTTTCAATTTCCTGTGAAGCAACTTTACGTTTTTCATAGGCCTTGTCCGCCAGGGCTTTGGCACAGCTCTCGCTCAACGGTGCATATTGTGATTCCATTTCTTTTGATAGTTATTTATTTCAACAATATCTCTGGATATCAAAATGAATTTAATTTTGCAGATTTTGTCACAGTAGGATTGTCGCAGCGAAAAATGAACCATTTACATTAACAGTGTTGCCAACACATATATATTTAAATTTTTTGAGTAAAAATAAAATAAGATGTTACGACTACCAAAATTGCAAGCAATTTAGATAATTAGCATGGAACTAACAACTACAACGTTGGAACTCATTAGCCTTACATATGTGTAAGAAATGGATCGACGTTCGCACATACACAAGAGTTTCGTTTAGTTTTATCAATTCATAGAAACTTTAACATAAACCTTTGATAGGGCCCACTAATAATTAAACGATAATTGCAATTACCCACAACTCATGGGTCTCATAACCCTTTGGGTACTTTCAGACTGCTGTTTACTAGGAAAGAAACGTTCCGTTCCAAAAATTTCGGAACCATTTAATATAAAATAATGTACACAATACAAACAATATTTAAAAGATAGTTGTACACAATTTATGGAACACTACAAAGATTCCGTTTTATTCAAAGTGTATTTAACAGTTTCTTGTCTTTTTACAGACAAATATATTAATTTTATAGTTTTTCTTAAGTCAAATAAAAAATGATTTAACAAAATTCAGTTAAGAAATAGAAAAACATATAGGTTAATACGAATCACCTCATTTTAGTTTATTACATATGCGTATATAATAGTATGTATTATTTTGCGATTCAAAGATTTGGTTGATACCAAACTATTTTACCACTGCGACAACCTGTGACCAATAGTGGTTCGCGAGGACTAAATCTCGTACTCAGAACTATATCAGAATGAGCTCGCATTGTAATGATCTCTGACAAAGGTTGAGGATTTCTTTTTGAACTGGAGTAATTACTATGATGCGGATAAACCGAGCAATCTTTAGAGAATCCAAGAAGTCTCACTCCTGTAGCATATGGTGAGCAAATAATGCGACCATCAGCAGAAAAGCATGGTTCTTTTATGAACGTTTTTTCTTTGTTTAATTCCTTTATATAGTACGTCAATTTATTGGGATTTTGGAAGATTTTTCCATCAGAATGGTTACGTGATGCTCTTAGCACTGCTGGTGATAATTCTGACGGTAGGAGATGCTGAACATTTGACGACTGAATGCGAGGCGTTGATTCGTCACTTGAAGAACTACTGTCATCACTGCTTACTTGTATGTCATAACCTCGAACAAACCGTAATCCCGAGTTTCTAGACATAGGCAATGTCGATGGGGTGCTGTTTACAGCTCCAGCAGGCAACACTCCACTGCTAATTGCGTAAACAAAATTGTAGACGTTCGTTGAGTTGTTTTCCCTACCTCGATTCTGTCGTGTGGCGCGATCTTGCATTGTTACCTCAGCCGCCCAAATATCAGGGACAAATGTATTCGCATTAGCATTGTTATTGCTGTTCGAACTACCATCTGCATTACCGGACCCGGCACTTCCCGACGGTGTACCTGCACTACGGGCTATAAATTGGTCAAAAGGCATTACTAACGGTGAATTTACTGACTCACCGGATTGAGCTGCTAATCTAGTTGCACGTGTTCTACGGTTGATACTAAAAACTACATCATCGTTTGTTCCGTGACTTCCGCTAGCAGGTGGACTTGGTTCAGATCCATTATCCTCTTTGTCGGTATCAGATTCGCGCTTACGTTTTCGTTTATTGGTGTCATTATTGTGCTTCTTTATGCTCTCGGTTACATCATCGGACTCCTCTGCCATATCATGTACAGTCAACCATTCCGTAATGCCGTCATAACTTATATTTCTACTAAGGAAGCAGTGTCCCCTGGGATGCACCTGGATTATGTAAAGTTATTTATAAATAATTTTTAAATTAATAAAAATAAAATTATACCTCTAACGCGAGTATTACTTCAGCATCATTCTCTTTTGGAAAATCTGTAACAAGTTCCACTCTGTTCTTTTTCTGTTTTTTCGAAAACACATGATCGAATTTGGCTGCTTGAGGTATGTACTGTTTTCCCATCTGCATTAGTCTATATATAATTGGCTGTAAAAAATTATATTATTATTATTGTAATTCACAATAATGGCTAAAGATAAAATATCACTTACTCTAAAGCCACACAAATCTTTGTGTAGTGTAGTTAAGTCTAAATCATGAACAATCATTATATATCCGCCTGTCGTACACAATATAAGTTTTGAGCCGTCAGGTGTTATCCGACACCGCATTAAACCACTTGTATGGAAAACTTTTTGGTATATAAGTCCTTGTTCAGTGTAAGAATTTATATCCCATGTAAATATACTTCCATCAAATGCTGATGTTACCAACAAGCTATCTTGTTTCGAGTATTCTATACTCTTCACCCAGTTTGAATGTCCTTGGAGGCTACGCATTTTAGTTTTTAAGAATCGCAAATCCCATAAAGCAACAGTAGTATCATCTGAGCATGTTGCAAAATGTCTACTATTAAGAAATCTAAAAAAATAATTGAATTATATCATTTGGTTTCAAAATAAATTGTATAGTTTTGTTACTTGATACAGTTTACGTTTGATGTATGCGCGTCCATTATTCGCTGAACTGTTTGTCTGCTGATAACATCAAACATTACTATGGCCTTTCTTTCACAAGCTGCAACCAACAAGTTCCTTTGAATTATATTAATTATTGCACATAAATTATATTACTCAAAATATTTACAAAAACACACCCTTCTGGAGAGAATTCCATATTGAACACGCCACCGACATTTACTGTTCCTAAGTTGGTACCAGATTTGCTAAATTTGTCATTCCACTGATATAAGGGTCGCATCGATTGGTAAATTCGAGGCATAATAAAATCTTGATCAGCTTGACTTCGTAGGAGACCATTTTCACGCCGCAATAACCAACTGTGAAAACTCATTCTGGATAGTTGTTTATTTTTACTCTGTAAGTTATGCAAAACTTTTACGTTATTATGTTTTATAACTGTCTATCAACTGAGCACACAAGCACAAACACTTGATTTTATTATTAAATATTCTTAAATTTTATGTTTACTATACAATTTTCAAAACTGCAGTCCTTTCTCGCGTCTTCAATCACTTTTCATCAGCTGTGTGTTATACACATTCACAATGCTTTGTTGAAAATACAATGCTTCCTCTTTATAAAGCAACTAACCATAAATGAATGAAATATACCCTACACGTTCAAGGTCAATATGCAATTTATTTTAAATACTTAGATAAAATGTTACATTAAATTTAGATACGATTGCATTGTTTACTTTCATTCTCTTTAACATGTACAAAATTTTATAGAATCGCTTATAAAATTTTGTTGAGTTCGAAACGTTTTTGCACATCTACTCCATTGTGAATAAGAGGCGAAATATACTACGTTAACAATACTGACTTTACGTAAATGTTCTATTTATGTTGTAGGTAAATAGAAAATTCAAAGAAAACATTAAAGTAAGAAAGAAAATAATTTATTCACTTTAAATTTATATATTAAATATCAAATTTAATCTAATGTTAAACAGAGTTTCGAGAAAACAAGGAATATTTTAGTTAAAATGGTTGTTCCTGTTCCAAATCCAACGAAGGACTTAGTTCTTAAGCTTATGGCTGAAAAGGAAGAAATGGAATCCAAGATAACAGAGTATGGTAATATATTGGCAAATGTAAGTTTCACTTTAGTGTATTAACTATATTCGCTTGACCATAGGCATCCATATTTGTTTTTGTAGAATGCTAATGTGGGGATGGATGGACCGTTGATTGATGCGGAAGGATTTCCGCGGAATGATATTGATGTTTATCAAGTGCGACAGGCGCGTCAACAAATAATTTGTCTTCAAAATGATTATAAGGCACTGATGAAAGAAATCGAAAAGCAAATGCATAAATTACACTCAGAGGCAGCTGAAGCTCAGACACAAGTACTGTCCAACAATACAGCTAATTTACAGTTGGAAGATGATACTGATATACCCAATACCAGCACGTCGTCAGCATCGATGCCACCGCCAGTAGAAGTTATTGTCAAAGTAAATATGATAAGTCCTGGTTCACCGGCTGAAGAAGCTGTAAGATATGAGAAATCTACTGTCTGTATAAAGTAATATACATGTTTTAATTTCATACAGGGTTTGCGTGTGGATGATGAGATATTGGAATTCGGTACAATTAATTCCAGAAACTTTCAGAATGATCTAAGTCAAATTGGCGATCTGGTGCGTCATATGCAAAATAAAAGGGTTCCGTTGAAAGTACTACGTACGGGGCAACATTTAGATATGATACTTATTCCTAAAACGTGGAGTGGTCGAGGTCTATTGGGTTGTAATATCGTACTAGCAGATTCTTAAATATTGCCGTAACAAGAACATTTTTATTTTGTTTTATGATTTTTGTATAAATTCTTCGGGAGCTTAAATTGATCTAATTCAATGATCTACGTATGACATAGCTTACTGTGAATTCGGTGATTGACACTTTAAATTAATATTAAAATGAAATAGAAAATATTTTTAGCAGCGAACATTAAAAAAAAAACAAATGTTTACTATAGTTTGGCAATATTATATCTTACAATATTTTATATTAAAAACTGATGAAGCTTATTAGATAAACACTTTTTTATAAGAGAGCATACTATGGGTTATATGAAAGAGTTTTATATAAAATAGAGTGTAAACGGAGGAGAAATACATTAAGTTAAATAAAAAATTCTTCTAAATTGTTATTTGTATTTTTTCCTTAATTTACTCAGTAAAAGCACTTGATGCAAATTATTTAATTTCCGGCAGTGTTCATCGTTCAATTTATTAACAATTTCAACAATTGTCAGCATTTGGGGGATGAAGAATGGTTTGACAGATTGTTCTCAGTTGTCATTGCGCCAAAGAGACTAACTTGCTCTCCTCCTAGCATCAGCATCATCAGCTACAACAACATTCGCAGTGAGGAGCAATATGGTATGCTGTGCTCACAGGATACAAAGTGAATTCGATTTAGTAATTTTGAGTAGTCAAAGCGCGTGCAATCGCTTACACAGGTAAAAACGATAGTCGGCGCGATGTGACACGACGGCAGGAAAAATCTAAAGTATTAATAAAAGAAAAAAATTTATATAAAGTTTTTAGAGCACAAATCGAATGAAAAAACCTATTAATTGAATTCAACTAGTATAAGTGTATCAGCCAGGCTTATATATACAATAAAATAAAATCTCTTGCAAAATTAAATTGTATAACCACAAACGCATAATAAAACGAAGTGAAAATAGAAAAAAATATAGTGAAATAGTATACGCAAAAAGTAGAAGAAACAAATGTTTAAATTCGAAATTCAAAGTGTTTTAAAGTGTTTTAATTCATTAGAATAAAAGACATAGTCTATGTAAAATTAACATCTGATTACAAATTTATGAAGGATTATCCTTTTACGAAAGTACATGCATATATATATTTGAGTATGTACTAGTGTGCAAGTTTACACATACATACGTATAATACATGCGCCTAAATGTATGTACCCATTTGCTAAAGACTTTCATGTGAAAACAAATATTTGGGCAGTGTGAAAAATATATTTTTTGAACAGTTTTGTGATACAAATATAGGTTTATTTCCAGCTTTATGCTTGATTAGTACTCTTAGTGCTTGTATACATGTATTTACAGCTTCAAAAACCGCTTAATGTAATTCAACATTAAAGTTGCCAAGTTTGTATTATTTATACAAGTTATATTTGTTTAAGAAGAACTCCTCGTTTTAACTTAACCGGGTGTCCAACATTGTTGAGATGTTACTCCTCATAAGGATGTTCATAATACATGTACCAAATCTCGGATCGTATATCGAATGGTTAAAAATGCGGCTTGAGATTTTATTTTTAAATAAATTTGATGATTTTTTATGTTCTTTTGTACATTTGTATACGGCCAATTATTGCTACTTAAATTTTGAATAAAAGGTCTGAAATAAATAATAAAGCAACAAATGAAAATGTTCATCTGATTCCTTAAAATACATATGCTTCTTTTATTATATATGCATTTCTATATATATATATATATATATATATATATATATGTATATGTAAAAGCAAGTATTGTTGTTATTGTGCCGCTATATAAATGCCATGTACATCCAGTTATCCCTGTCACTTCGAAATACAAATCAAATTCACTAGGATGTACTGAGAGCAGAGATTTTGCTCTCAAATCAGCGGCAAGAGAGTAACTTTTCATCATTTGTTCAGCCATCAAGTACATGATGCAATTGTCGGCACACAGCCTTCGTGAGTCCTTTGCTCAAAGACGTTTATTGCAATAAAGTTCACAAGTATACGATTTCAAATATGTTTATTTGACTGTAGCCAGACAAGCACAAAGCAGAGCAAGCTGACTTTCGGTGGAGTAGCTCGTGTAATAAATATGTGGCAAAGTTTGTTCAAAACATGTGCATTCAGTAGTTGGGTGTTTTTTACAAAGGATTTATCGCAAAACTGTTACTTGAATATATTTAACAACAACAAAAGTGGTTAACTTTCGTTAAGTCTGCTTAATAATAATCCTTGTGTGTATTTAAATTTATCTTACATACATACATACATATGTGCATAATTAAATGGTCCTTATACAGCAAGGATACATGATTTCGATACGACCAGTACTGTGCCTTTTGCCACCAAGATTAACAATAATGATATCGTCACTAAAATACCAACAAACACGACGCTCAACTGTGTTGAAACTTTTCGAAGCTTTGCTGCGTGGTGGTAAAGTCGCCGTTATACAGTTGCATACGCGATTCGAATGAATGTGACGTAAATTTACTTGTGTTTTGTAAGATTATAACCTCGTGTTCGGTTAAAAATAACACAAGGTCATCATAGAGTGCAAACGTAAATAGTTTCATTATCCTTCTGAGCGACCGTTCTACGAAACTTACATTTCCACTGTCGATTTTTTAAAGTCAAATGCGAGATTAAGATTACTTCTGAAATTCTTAATGCCATCGTCTATGTTAATGAGATACTGGTAACATTTTGCCCGCGCAAGCGAGTTTCTTTGAAATCCATTGACTGTTGTCATACTTTTGGAAGACTACAAATATGAATCTTCATTTGAAACGAATTTTAGGCCTTTCGGTGAAATTATTTTATGTTTTTTTTTTTGTTGTTGTAGCGGTAGAAAATATTCGGATTGATAGCTCTTGTCTGGGTAAAGATCAGTTTCCATTTCGGTTGCAGAAAAACCGTCGTGGGAACGGGAACGACTTTCTAAAATCAACATTTGAGTTTTGGAAATAGAAAAAAAGATACACGGGAGTTTATCATATTACATCTTGAGTTTTATGAGAGAATATGACTTTTCGCATGAAGAGGAAAGAGATCAAACGTATTCATACACGATTTCTTTTATTTTTAGATAAAAATTCGAATAACTGTGTATTAAAAACTAAAGTGATGAAATGTTAATTTATATAGTTAAGAATTTAGTGCATAAGCAAAAGATTCGTACTTAAAAAAAAAAAAACAAAAAGTGGAAAAAATAATAAAAAATTTTCAAAACCTACATATTAAGCACACGGCTAAGACAACTCCTTTATAAATGCCAAAATATTGGAAAATTGTTACATCTAACGACAACAATATAATTGTTAAAAACGTGTGGATAATAAGATCACGATCAATTTCATAAATTCCAATACAATAATGTACAGACCTATAAACTGATAAACTGATATCTATGCATATATGTATAATTGCAACGGAGTTTGAATGTATTTAGCGCTTAGCGATTCAACAGTGTCAAGTGATGTATTTTCAATATTCAAATAGAAAATACAAGTATTCATTATAATCGCAATGATAATGAAACTAAAAATAAAACTTCGCCTAAATGAAGAATGAAGAAACAAAATGTTCGCACGATATCCTTGATCGTGTGCACATTTACATATTTACTAGTTGGAGCTGCTGTATTTGACTCGCTCGAATCGGAAACGGAAAAGCGGCGCTGGGAAGCACTGCAAGGTGAGTATCAATATTTAAACAAAATAACTGTAAGTGTGCTCATCTGTAGGAAAACGCGACTATCTATTTACATATGTATGTACAAACATGTGTTTACATATACATATATAAAAATAAATCGGCAAGACGACAATCACAAGTGGCCCACTTCTGTAAGCACATTAAATAAAGTATGTGCTTGTGCTAAGGTGCTCTCATGCATGAGAGGGTTACGTACACAAAGACACACATTTATTTACAACTATGCATCCGGCTAGTCACTTACATGTTTGGCATGTTTATGGTGTTCGTGTGCACTTTCAAACGAGTGGCTTTCCAACAGATTTTGTCATTTGACTGTGTTGACGTCAATTGTTAATGAATATCGGTGGTAAATATTAAAGTACATAACATCTTATAAAATCATCTTGAATAGTAATTGGAAGCGTATTCAGCCTGCACTTTGACCGATTTTGTTGCTTTCACGTGCACTCAAAATATTTAGTATGTACATTCATCCAGCAGATAACTGAAAGAAAAATTGTTGTTTTGAAAAGAGACAAGATTACAATAGAATATTAGATTCCATCATACCATTTCACTCTATATTAGATAAAAAATAAAGCATCAATGAATATATTGAAATAGAACCTGGGATACCCAATCCTTCGGATATGTGTCCACTTCCTTCCAGAAATGTTCGAAATCGAAGTATATCTTTTCAAAACCTCAGATACCATACAATGAATATATTGAAATAGAACTTGGGATACCCAATCCTTCGGATATGTGTCCACTTCCTTCCAGAAATGTTCGAAATCGAAGTATATCTTTTCAAAATCTCAGATACCAATATTAAAACTTCTGTGCTTGTGCTCGATTTTAAACTGCTTGAAATTTTAAGGAAATGATCCGGTGGTCTTTATTCCGAATATATTAATATTGTAATGATATTATGTGAGCATTTTAGACATAACAATTCGTGCTGATAAAAATGTATGAAATCGGTTCATATGTTTCCCGAATGTTCCCTCGCCTCCTTGTAAATGGCGAGTTCTACTAGACATGAACTTATTTCTTAATTATTTGATTGAATTCCTTCGAACGAGCTCAATTATTCATATCTACAAAACTGTTGCTAAACGAAAGATCATTAAAACAAACCTGTGGAACATTATTTCGTAGACCGGAATCTGTTTTTTTTGTTTTTCTTTCTCATTTTCGGGTTTTCACCTACTATTTCAAAATGAATCGGCCAGTTCAAATCCAAATTTGCCGTCTCAGGGTAAAAACGAACCTTGGAATATATTTTCAAATCGAGGAGATATTTGTAATAGCTAAATATAAGCATATAACAGTTGGGGAAACGTATATATAAATATAAATTAGTATCTTTAATATTATTTAAACTATACCTCATTTCTGCTTATTCCATTTTAGCTGTGGAAGATATGATAATACGAAGATACAATATTTCACAAGAGGACTTCAAAGTGATGGAGACAGTTGTGCTTAAGTCAGAACCACATAAAGCTGGTCAACAATGGAAATTCACTGGTGCATTTTACTATGCAACAACAGTGTTGACAACTATCGGTTACGGTCATTCCACGCCAAGCACAATCGGTGGCAAACTCTTCACAATGTGTTATGCCATTGTGGGGATACCATTGGGCCTTGTGATGTTCCAAAGCATTGGAGAAAGAGTGAATAGACTGAGCAGGTTAATTGCCTATTAAATGCAAAATATATAAGTATTTATAAATAATATGTATATACATATGTACATACATATTTATATGTGCTGTGTATTTGCAAATATAATTGTGGAATTTTTTCTTAATATTTCGCTTACTTTTTCATATACAAAATAGCTATGTTATACAAGCAGTGAGGAAGTCACTACGTTGTAAACGAACTGCAGCTTCTGAAGTAGATTTAATATGCGTTGTGACAACGCTGAGCTCTTTAACGATAGCTGGTGGTGCTGCGGCTTTTTCACGCTACGAAGGTTGGAGCTATTTCGATTCAGTATATTACTGCTTTATTACTTTAACTACAATAGGTGAGTGTCTACTACTACTATAAATGCTTCGCAAAAGTTTACGAAATGAAATTATCATTGTATGTACATATGTGTAAATGCATTTCGTTTTCATTTAGGCTTTGGAGATATGGTAGCTTTACAAAAAGATAATGCACTCAACAACAAACCGCAATATGTAATGTTCGCATTGATATTCATATTGTTCGGTTTGGCCATTGTTGCCGCCTCGCTGAATCTGCTAGTACTGCGGTTTGTTACAATGAATACGGAGGATGAGCGAAGGGATGAAGCACAAGCTATGCAGGTGCAGAATCATTTCAATATTAATAATTTATTTTTATTTATTAATGAAAGTGATTTTTCCAATATATTCATACTTTTACAATTATTCTATCAAACATTCAAATATTTTACCTTTGATAATTGATGTTCAATTCCTCTAGTATTAGATGAAATCTATTATAATTATAACAATTTTTAGTAAATTATAAAAAAAAATGGCAAATCGAAAAAAGTCGGTGCTAAAATAGTTTGTCATTAGTTTTGTCATGGACTCGAACCTAAGTTGTACGAATCAGGTGTTGATATCTCTATGTTTAAAAAACAAGTGCTGACATCATTTGAAATGTTCTATACAGATTAAATAGCCCACAGAAAATCTGAGCAACGTAGAGTTCTGACTAAAGATTTTGTCACACTTGGCAAGTATATTGATTTTCTCTGCCAAAAAGTGGATTATTACAATACATTAGACCAATAGCTTGCAGATTACTTTTTTGAAACTTATTCGATGTTCACACCAGAAAACCGCTCGAATTCGTTCTGTAACTTTCATAGTCGATAGGATGAAAAATTCAAAAAGAAAATGTCATATTTGTTATTAAAATGTGTAGATTAATGAAGTTTACTTCTTTAATATCAGAACATAAAAAAATAAAATTCCAATTGGGGCAATAAGATATTCAAATCATCTCTATTGCCTTCTTGCCAAAAGTCATCTGATCTTATTATTTGAGTGAGCTAAAATATTAATTAAATACCATATATATTAAAGGCTTATGCATGCAAATAAATATGATTTTTATTAGCAATGCACGATTTACATAACTACCTACATAAATAATATAATACTATACATAAGCTAACACTTACATAAAAATATACCAGAATCCAAAAGTTAATAGCAGCTATATAAGACTATAAGATAAAGTTTTCTAAGAAAATTAAGTAGTACAATTTATAAAATCATTATAATGCATACAAGGATACTTCAGAAAATAATTTCTTAACATTTATATTTTTTTTATTTGCAACTATCAATTATTGCTTTATATATTCGAAGAGCTTTTATCTTTAATTATTGCACTGGGTTGAATCATTACGATAATTAAAATTTGGCACATTATTGCATGCCAATGCTTCAAATCGTTTTTACATGGTCATTTTAAAATAATTTTATAAAAAAAATTAAAATTTGCACATTTTAAATTTCTAACTAAAAAGTTTACAAACTAATAATATTTCTCTTGACTTACTTTTATTTAATTTAATTTCAATCAAAACGATAATAAATGTTAAACAAATATGTTTTCTTTTAATTTTCTTCACAAAAATGTATATTGGACCACGAACAATAAAATAGTTTATAACCAAGTCCAATATTTGGACAAAAGAGGTGATTGCGGTTTTTCAATTAAAAATTAAAAATGTTTGACAATAAATAAACATATAAATACAATATTTTCTAATACTTACTTATGCCCGAGACTCAAAATTCTTTACCCGCCTAAACCACAAGTGCAAAACAACCCCAGAAGATAAACAAACTACTGTATATGATTGCCACAAAACATTTTAACTCTGCTCAAAACACAACGAGAAACTATTTAAAATATTTATCCTTAAATTCATTGAACACTGAATACAAAGCAATAAAAATTTAATAATAATAATAATTTTGCATTTAATTTTATATTAATGATTCGATAAAGATATCTTTAGAAGATGCTTAAAATTTTTCATCTTGAAATATTCAACTTTGTATTCTTTGTACCAATGAAGACACGCTACATTTCAGAAACACGATTTTTAATAATTCCTTCCGAAGTGCAATGCATACATACATATACATATACATTTTAATTACTAATATGCTCGATTTCGTAATAAATTTGCAGGCTTTACAAGTTGCTGTTAAATTAGAAGGTGATGTTATTACAGCAAATGGGTCCATTTTAAGTGGATATGAAGGTCATGAAGTTCAGTCAAATAGTAGTGGATCAACTACATCCATGTGTTCATGTAGCTGTGCACGTTTTAGTGCAAATCGTCATAAAACGTGAGTATATCATTTGATTATTATTATCGAAATTTAATTTATACTACCTTTACAATTTCTACATGTGAAAGGCATCAATACAAAGCGCGTCGTTCACCCTCGCATATACGTCACTTATTGCCGGAAGTTGTACCAATGCAGGACCTAAGCTACGATACGCACAGCCTCAATGCCGATGGGCTCGATATCGTGGATACATCATCAGTCTCGCCTTCGAAACCACACAGACAATTACTCAAACGCAATGTATCGCTACTATCTTTTCGTATTTAAAATACAATTACTATTAATTAAAATAACATTTAAGTATTATAGGTTCATACATTAATTAGTAGGTATGCTTAAATACAATAATTTTTGATTCGCTGGTAATTAAAGCTTTTCAGATCGCTTTATTGTGTGTGCTACATGCATGCGGCATCGATGTGTATGTGGTATACGTGTTTAAATATTTATAAATAGTTGTTGGATCGTTGCGGCGATCTCAAACTAATGCAGGAATATATTATGCACTTTTCTGCGCTTCATTTGCGAATATGTATGTATGTAAATATTAATGAAAAAAAATTTATGAAACCACTTATAATTAGTTAGGTAGGTATAAGCTTAGCGAAAACCTATCAAAAAATAGATTTCTTTAATATAGTCATTCATATAATAAGAACTTCTGCTGCTATTAATAGCTTAAGCGTATTCCCCGCTTTATTATTAAGACCGTTAAAACGTTTTGAACTTTTATATTCATACTTTTTTTATTAAAATATTTAAGAAATTCAACCTCTTCTTTTATAGTATTGAATATTGTAGGAAGTACAACACAAAAAATATTTTTTTTTTCAAAATATGAATTTATGTATAAATTGCAATACATAAGGTGTTTTCTTCCTTTACATAAGTATGGAAATTTTCATATGCAGCTTTTTAAACACGACCATATCTATTTCTTTGCATAGATTACATTTGCATAATTTACATTAACTCAATAAATATTAAATTTTATTAGAAATATCAAACGATAATTAATAAAATCGAATCCCAAAAGAGGTTTGACCAAAACGAATGTGCGAATGGATACTCAATTTTTACATATACCATACAATTTGGAGTCTCCAAAAATGCTTAGCCTTTATACGGTCAAACAGATGCAATTTTTGCTGTAAAAAGCATTAAAACAAGAAATGATAAGATCGACGTCTTTTCAACAGTTATGACAAACTATTCAGATACATACATACATCGGTATTGAAAAATATTTGCCTACGTAAAAATCTTTTCCTGATGCAATATAAAAACTATTTTAATAGTAAACTTTAAAATCACTCATTTAAATATTATTTTATGAAATAGATACAAATTAAAAACAGTTCCATCACTGCCAAATTCATAACCTGATACAAAAATTAACCCGTAGCAAGCATACTCTATGTAAAGGAGTACAAATTTTTAACTGGCACATACAAATGTACATAACCATAAAGATATACGCATGCACATCTCTAGCAACAAAAGCTTACATTTACAAAATTTATTACGAAACTTTGCAACGTACTTTACAAATAATTTAGTGTTTTATTTAATTTGTTTACGGTTTTTAATTTAATTTAATCTATTATAGATATTGAAATGATAAAATATTTATTGTTAAGTATTTTGAGCAAATTGAAAAACTTATTTATAGCGCCCTTATAAGTTGTGAAATAAAGGTAATGTTAGAATTGCTTACATACTGCTATGTTTAACATTCGAAATTTTTTCAATTTTATGTAAATTTTAATAATTCTTGCATTTAATTCATACATTCCCAAAACTCATGCCAATACTTTTTAGATAGATACAAAATATGGGAGTAAGGATCATTCACACACACTTCCTAGCTCATATCATTTAAACAAACGTTACCTTCGAAATACCTTATTACCTACATATACACAGAATAAGCAAACAAATCAGTTATTCAAACTTTAATATCATCGACTCTTTTTCAAGATGCATCAGTTATCGAATTTATGGTATATAATTAATATTTAATAAACCACATTTGAAAATATTGAATGGGATCATCTGCAATAGCTTGATGAAAAAGGTTAGAGAAAATGCATAATTACATACATATGTACATGATCAAATGTATATATACCAAATATTTATAACCATTCCCATTTTTTACGATTCTTTTAAAATGTTTACCATTAGGAATTATGTACATTATAATAGTTTTTATACTTACATAAATTGAATCTTAAAAATTATTCTAAGTAGATATGTACGTACCTATGAAAGTAGGTGTTTGCCATGACAGTACAGTTGTTTACCATGTTAATGTACATTAAATGCATGTAGCATTAAAATGCGGCACTCGCAAATGAAGAGGCAATTTTTTACAGCAAATGGGTCCATTTTAAGTGGATATGAAGGTCATGAAGTTCAGTCAAATAGTAGTGGATCAACTACATCCATGTGTTCATGTAGCTGTGCACGTTTTAGTGCAAATCGTCATAAAACGTGAGTATATCATTTGATTATTATTATCGAAATTTAATTTATACTACCTTTACAATTTCTACATGTGAAAGGCATCAATACAAAGCGCGTCGTTCACCCTCGCATATACGTCACTTATTGCCGGAAGTTGTACCAATGCAGGACCTAAGCTACGATACGCACAGCCTCAATGCCGATGGGCTCGATATCGTGGATACATCATCAGTCTCGCCTTCGAAACCACACAGACAATTACTCAAACGCAATGTATCGCTACTATCTTTTCGTATTTAAAATACAATTACTATTAATTAAAATAACATTTAAGTATTATAGGTTCATACATTAATTAGTAGGTATGCTTAAATACAATAATTTTTGATTCGCTGGTAATTAAAGCTTTTCAGATCGCTTTATTGTGTGTGCTACATGCATGCGGCATCGATGTGTATGTGGTATACGTGTTTAAATATTTATAAATAGTTGTTGGATCGTTGCGGCGATCTCAAACTAATGCAGGAATATATTATGCACTTTTCTGCGCTTCATTTGCGAATATGTATGTATGTAAATATTAATGAAAAAAAATTTATGAAACCACTTATAATTAGTTAGGTAGGTATAAGCTTAGCGAAAACCTATCAAAAAATAGATTTCTTTAATATAGTCATTCATATAATAAGAACTTCTGCTGCTATTAATAGCTTAAGCGTATTCCCCGCTTTATTATTAAGACCGTTAAAACGTTTTGAACTTTTATATTCATACTTTTTTTATTAAAATATTTAAGAAATTCAACCTCTTCTTTTATAGTATTGAATATTGTAGGAAGTACAACACAAAAAATATTTTTTTTTTCAAAATATGAATTTATGTATAAATTGCAATACATAAGGTGTTTTCTTCCTTTACATAAGTATGGAAATTTTCATATGCAGCTTTTTAAACACGACCATATCTATTTCTTTGCATAGATTACATTTGCATAATTTACATTAACTCAATAAATATTAAATTTTATTAGAAATATCAAACGATAATTAATAAAATCGAATCCCAAAAGAGGTTTGACCAAAACGAATGTGCGAATGGATACTCAATTTTTACATATACCATACAATTTGGAGTCTCCAAAAATGCTTAGCCTTTATACGGTCAAACAGATGCAATTTTTGCTGTAAAAAGCATTAAAACAAGAAATGATAAGATCGACGTCTTTTCAACAGTTATGACAAACTATTCAGATACATACATACATCGGTATTGAAAAATATTTGCCTACGTAAAAATCTTTTCCTGATGCAATATAAAAACTATTTTAATAGTAAACTTTAAAATCACTCATTTAAATATTATTTTATGAAATAGATACAAATTAAAAACAGTTCCATCACTGCCAAATTCATAACCTGATACAAAAATTAACCCGTAGCAAGCATACTCTATGTAAAGGAGTACAAATTTTTAACTGGCACATACAAATGTACATAACCATAAAGATATACGCATGCACATCTCTAGCAACAAAAGCTTACATTTACAAAATTTATTACGAAACTTTGCAACGTACTTTACAAATAATTTAGTGTTTTATTTAATTTGTTTACGGTTTTTAATTTAATTTAATCTATTATAGATATTGAAATGATAAAATATTTATTGTTAAGTATTTTGAGCAAATTGAAAAACTTATTTATAGCGCCCTTATAAGTTGTGAAATAAAGGTAATGTTAGAATTGCTTACATACTGCTATGTTTAACATTCGAAATTTTTTCAATTTTATGTAAATTTTAATAATTCTTGCATTTAATTCATACATTCCCAAAACTCATGCCAATACTTTTTAGATAGATACAAAATATGGGAGTAAGGATCATTCACACACACTTCCTAGCTCATATCATTTAAACAAACGTTACCTTCGAAATACCTTATTACCTACATATACACAGAATAAGCAAACAAATCAGTTATTCAAACTTTAATATCATCGACTCTTTTTCAAGATGCATCAGTTATCGAATTTATGGTATATAATTAATATTTAATAAACCACATTTGAAAATATTGAATGGGATCATCTGCAATAGCTTGATGAAAAAGGTTAGAGAAAATGCATAATTACATACATATGTACATGATCAAATGTATATATACCAAATATTTATAACCATTCCCATTTTTTACGATTCTTTTAAAATGTTTACCATTAGGAATTATGTACATTATAATAGTTTTTATACTTACATAAATTGAATCTTAAAAATTATTCTAAGTAGATATGTACGTACCTATGAAAGTAGGTGTTTGCCATGACAGTACAGTTGTTTACCATGTTAATGTACATTAAATGCATGTAGCATTAAAATGCGGCACTCGCAAATGAAGAGGCAATTTTTTCTCTTTTCTTATAATAAATAAGTAATGAACATCCGTTAAAAGACTTTGTAATATAGAGAACACTGAAAAATACAAATAAATTTACATTTATGAAAAAAAATGGTTCGGTTGTCTTCTTTATAATTTAAAAATATTATTATATACATACATATCTTCAATTTAATATATATATCTTCAATTTAAAGTTTCTCTTAATCAAATTTTTCGAAAATTGTGCTCACCGATCAAATGATGTTGATATTTGTTGTTGTTACACGATTATCCACTTCATTATCATCATCATCTTTCCCTTGGCGAGCTGTCGGGAATAGGCCACTTTTGGAAACTGCAGAATTTGTAATTGCAAACGATTTTGAGTTTAAAGGAAAAGTATTCGTTGTCCGAAAATATTATAGGACAGCAGGTTGCTCCAATAATTACATAGTATGTATATTTAAGTGACTATCTAGTATGTAAAAACATATTCGCATTTAGAATCCTGGTGTCATGAGTAAAAAAGGCACATCGGATAGATCGAATTAAGTGTTACACTAGTTCTAAACACAAAAAGCACTGATATTGGAAAATATTGATTCATAGCTAACTAATAACTTTCTAGAGAATATCTATTAAATAAAAAAAAAAATGTTTTCACTTTAGTTGAAATTCGTCTCTCGACTATGAACACACGTATGTATCTTAATTTTATATTTTAAAATTTGAATTAATGTAATAGAATGACGTATGATAAATATATTATTTAATGTTGGCAACGCATGTTAATAATCCCTATGAGTTTAATGGTTAATTCCGATTTGTTTAATGAAACCCTTTATTTAGTAAAAAATGTTTCAAACATCCACATTTTCAAAAATTATTACTGCTAATATGATGTTTTTATATTGTAAAATAAGAAATATTTAGCTTCATAAATTAGACCTATTTATTATTTTATTCTGTCCTAATGTAATCAACTAAATGCATATGAAAATGCAACCCTACATAAATCAACCGCAGCTAACATTAGATCGTGTAGTACTGATGCCCATTTGTGTCTTTGCGAACGCCGTTAAGCGTAGAGCGGCATAATTTCTGTCCAGGTGTTTTTGAAATTAGATTATTGTTTGGTAAGTGGGTATTTTATATAAAATTTATTTTTAAGTAATGTAATGTTTTCATTTTTGTAGGAAGTTGAAAAAGCAAAATTCCAGCACGTTAAACGAATATTAATGACAAAAGCAAGCACAGTGACTGAGAACAGTGTGAATTGAGCCGCAGATTAAAGGACGAAAATAATACGCATTTTTTTATTTAAAATGGCGCCAACAAAGAATACCCGTGCAGTTTCTAAACAAACTGTATCGACAACTATAACCACATTAATGCCACAGCCACGAAAAGCACTTACTAGGCGAGGCACAATTAATGTGCAGGATCAAAATGTAGATATTATCCAGACGCGCGGCAAACGTAAAGCCGAACATAGTCCTGCAAAAAATGATAAAATTAAACGATCAGCGCTTGGCAATCTCACAAACAATGTTAAACTTACAACAATGACGACGAATAAAATGCATTCTGAAGAGGATTTAAAACAAAACCAAAATTTTACAAAGAGAAAAGAAAATCACATAATTGGGACACATGCACAAGTGCTTAAAGAAACGCAAAACACAATCGGAAATACGGATGCGGTTGCACGTAATGTTCCGCAAAAGAAAATGGCAACTAGAGCAAGTACGCGGAACGCTAACTTGGCCAATTCAACGATTGCCAAAATTTTGGAAGACAATAGCTATAAAGCGCCTATACCTAAGATTGAAACCGTACCATCAGCGCCATCAGTAAAAACACGAAAATCGGAGAATAACAATTTAATGCCTCCACTACCAGCTGCACCAGTTGCAGTAGCAGTACCCTTAAAACCAGCTCTACCCAATAAGCCAGTACGAAGAATTTCTAATGAATTCAATAAAACTGAAGAAAGCTTATACATGTCGGCGCTGGAAGATATTTCCAGTTCCGAGTCGATGCGTTTGTCTGGTAATTTTGAAGCCGCAAAGCGACGATCGGCTTTACTATTGCAAGAGAAAATGAAGGTGGATGGTTCACCAGATAAAGAAATTGGTGATAAACCTCCGCCTACATCGGTTCCGGAAGGCGTTGAAGATTTTGATAAGGCCAACTGGAATGATATCTTTCAAGTATCTCACTATGCCATGGATATATTTAATTATATGAAATCACGCGAAGAAGAGTTCCCTGTAACAGATTACATGGAAAAACAAATACATTTGACCAAATGGATGCGCACACTATTGGTAGACTGGATGGTCGAAGTGCAAGAGACATTTGAATTGAATCATGAAACACTCTATTTGGCGGTAAAGATTGTTGATCTCTTTTTATGTCGTGTCATTATCAATAAGGACGTACTGCAGTTGCTTGGTGCATCTGCGCTTTTCATTGCATGCAAATTCGATGAACGCACGCCGCCATTAATCGAGGATTTCCTTTATATATGTGATGGCGCGTATAAACATAATGAACTGATTCGAATGGAAATGACCACACTTCGAACTATAAATTATGATCTTGGAATACCATTATCATATCGATTTTTACGACGTTACGCCCGTTGTGCCAAAGTTTCAATGCCGACGCTCACATTAGCACGTTATATTTTAGAATTGTCACTAATGGACTACGCCACTATACAATTTAGCGATTCAAAACTTGCATGTGCAGCTTTATTCATGTCTTTGCGCTTACATGGCGATACAAATCCCTGGACATTGACGCTGGAATACTATACTGGATATTTGTTGACAGATTTCGCCGAAATTGTACCGGTTCTAAATGCTGCATTGCATCGTAAACCTAAAGTCAAGACAATACGCAGTAAATACTCACATAAGATATTCCATGAAGTTGCCAAAGTTCCACTGCTTACTACTGAAGAACTATTTGAGAATAATTTAGACCTGAATATTAGCATAAAACTTGATGAATCTAAGAGCTCGTAAAAAACACAAAATTTAGCTAACTTAGTTGAATATTATATACACATTAAACATTACCAATAATCAACCCAAATCATGACATATTGAACAATTAACAAACGTCATCTGCATTTTACATCATAAAACATTAACCACCTCAACCATAATGTTTTTAGTTTTAAGCAACATCGATATTAAATTAGTTTATATATTTTTGTTTTATTTTTTAAGTTATTTTAATAATGAACCTGAACATTTGATAAACATATTGCGTTTGCAGTTTGTAGTTTGTATTTCGTTATAATTTTATTATGCAATTAATATCTCCTCTAACCGAAACGAGGTGATATTCTAAATTTATACAAAACTACTGCGTGTAATGTAATTTCCGCGCACTTATAGCAAAGAAAGCATGCTCTCATTTTTTTATTTTGTTTTATTATTTTTAGTATTTAAACATATTTCAGAAATTATATTTCATGTGGTCATTTAGTCGCACAGCTAATCCTGCAAGAGACCAATATGACTCAATGCTAAAACACAAGGACTGAGGGAATTCGACACCTACCTAATATAACAACACACATACGTAAAGGGACGACCTATGCACGTCCATTGCCATATCAAAAGCAACTTAATTTTGTAAACTATCACTATCATTACTATTATGTAAATTTTAATAAAGCATCGTACAACTCGAAACAACCATTTTTTGTCTCAAAAATTTCTCTATTCATATTTAATTGTTATAATATTTAATTTGTTTCATTTGGTTCCCATAGTTGTTGTTTTTGGTTCAATTTAACTTGGACATGTTACATTTAACCAACAATTTTAACATTTTATTTACGCTTACTAGTAATATAGTTAAGGTTTTGTGTTCTAAATTTTTTAATAAAGATATACCATGAAAAAAGAAACTGACTCATATACCTTTAATGTGTTAATTTAAAGTGCACTATCTATTTTCCGGATAGCATAGATATGTATACATATAGCCACAAATGCAAGAATATGTGTATGTATGTATGTTCATATGATTTTACTTAATGTTTGCCGCGTCGCTCTTTGATTCATAAAACTGTTTCCTTCTATATGCTCTATAAAAAAAGAAAAGAAACAACCAATGCATTATATTCCACCCATTATCTTTTCAACTATTTTTTCTACCTAAGGCAGCTGTTGCTCATCTTATTGGCTGCTTGTTTGTTTAAGACACTATTATTGTGTTATATGTAAGTATGATTCGCAAGCTGCTCTTGCACGGACATCAGTTGCAGACACCGGTGGAAAGCAAAATTGTCAAAAATAGACAAGAAGTCTTTATAAGAAACTACATACACATACACATAAATATAAGTATGTACGAGTATGTGCTTTGCGCACATTAGTTATTCTATTGTAATTTTCAAAAAGGCATACGGTTTATTTGATGCATATACAGCTGCCGAGATTTCTAAGGATGCTTGTGCATTTTTCACTAATTTTCGGAAAACTATGTAATTGCAAATTTATGTTATGTAATTCCATTTTTGGACACCAAGGATTTACGGAGTGCTTCGAAATAATTGGCATAGCAGCAATATTATACAATTTTATATGTAATGCTATGTACGAAGGAACTAAAGCGCTTTAAAACACAAAGGAAATGGGAGTTTACACTTCGTCATAGTAAAGTTTAACGTTGCTCAATAGTCAATTCGGTAGCATTCTTCAAAAACAAATTGGAGAAAGTTTAATGCCACTGAAACAACAACAACTTGCTAATTAAACTCACACACTCGTTCCCTTCAATCTTACATATAATATTGAAAACAAGTTAAAATGGTTTCGAATCAACATTCAAAATTTTTTTAAAACAATAATTTTGTAGATGTGTTTAAATGAAAGCACAGTGAAACCAAAATAGACCAGGATCGCTTTTCTGCAAAGGCTAGTAGATTTTCTATTGCGTATGACAACTGAAGAAGCTGAAAGAAATCCATTTGCTGAAATGCTTTGTTAAGACGCAGAGTTGAGATAAATTTAGTTAAGTAAAGTAATGAAATATATGTATGTACATATGTATGTACGTCTAAAATAATTGCATTCAATTTGAGATTGGCGAAGAGAATTGCTGCCCAGCCGAATGCACTGACATCTGTTGGTAGCACGCTAACGCTTCCATTCGATTGAGTCAGTGCGCAAGCGTAACGACTTTTTTCGCACCTTCGTAAGCAGTTACGTATGTATGGGTGTGTTCGACAAGAAGTTCAAAGGTGTACGTGAACATAAGGTACTTTTATTTTGATTCTTTCGCTTGATGTGTGATAAACGCGCACTCGTACCACCGCCGCTCAATTGCTGTGTGATGGCTCATGTGATCAGAATACATATTACGGATGGCCGGCATCCTGATGATAAATTCTACTACAGAAATTGTTATTGCATTTGTAAAGTACAGAATTATTTCAATTGTGCGATTAAAAGACATGTAGCTAATGAGACGCGTCAATGTTCGTAGTCGTATCTATCTAGTCTTACCATGGTGATTTAATGTTAGCGTCAAAAAAAAAAAATATATATATATATACAGTGGCACTTCTCTAACTCGAATCACCATAATCCATAAAAACACTTCAAGTTAGAGAGACTTCGATTTATAGAAATTTTCAATAAAATATAAATCTATCAAAAATTAATAAAGAAATTAATTAAAAAGTTTTAATTATTTACTTTGCAAAAAGTTTTATTTAAATACGTTAAAACGTGTATTCTGTAATTTTATTTGTTTCAGTTTACTATTGTTTGGCTCTTGAAAATCTATGAAAATCATTAGAGTAATATCATATTTTTTGTTCACCTCCATACGATATAGAGAGATTCTTTTAAGATTCCGTCTCGATAGTAAAATTTTAAGTTTTGTATTATGCTCTGGTCGAAAAGTTCGATGTATAGAAGGAGATTTATGAAATTCGATTTCTATCGCCAATTCAAGAGTTCGAGTTATGGAGAACTTTAAGTTAAGGAAGTTTCAGTTATGGAAGGAGATTTGTATGAAATTCGATTTCTAAACGCTATTGCCAATACAAAAGTTCGAGTTATTTAAGTTCCACTGTATATACATATATTATCTGATTTAATAATAAATCATAGTATGTTAAATTTTAACTAATTTAATAAAGTAAATAAATAGAAAACTATAACAATATGTTAGAGACGTCAAAGTTATGGAAGGTTAAGCTTTTTGTTTTAATCTTAATTATTAAATCATCAGTATATTTACATAGTATGTATGTATTAACCTTACTTTACGGCAATGGTAAAAAAGTAATAAAAAAATAGATCTCGGCGTAAAACTTTAAGAATATTTAGAGTGCCAGTTTCTCGATAAACTGTATTCTGCAGTCCTTCACAACAATTTACTTTAATTTTTTTCTCTTTAATAATTTTTATTGTTAGTAGATAAACAATTTTTTGCCAGCAAAAAGGTCAAGAGAGTACGCAATTGATTAACAACATTGTTAATGCGAATGAAATAAAAATATTTTTGTTTTTAATCATCAATAAGTAGATGTCCTTGCACGAAAGTTTATTATTAACAAACAGAATCGAATGTTATCAGTGAAATGTAAGCTTATCTTGGGTTTTTTCACAGCACACTCATATAGAAAGGCTGGTTCAAATGCAAGATTATTAGCAAAGCATTGCTTTAAACAAAATAATTTTGTCATTTAGAGATTTATACCTATAATTAAGCATGACACAATTCTATATGACCAACTTGAGACACTCTTAGTTCCCTACTCTCTTACAAATAATTCGAAATATAAGATTTATTGGTTAAAAAGCATTTCAAACAGTCGTTTCAAATTTTCTTACTTCTAAATATTAATGCTTGAAGTAAATAACATTTGTACCACCTTATACGTGAGAATTCGTAAATTATTTTTATATAAAAGATTAGCGAAACCAAATTGTTCAGTTCTATCTTTCTGAGTATTGAGCGCGGTTTAACGCATCCAAAGTTTTAATTATAATATTACACATACTAAGTGTAAAATGAAGCTTATAATAGCATCTATTTTCACATTTTCTATAATTTCATTGGTTTCGGCACGACCGACATTTGATAAAATAGCGAACGCTTTATTGGACGTATTGGACCCAGATACAAATTATCCAAACAGTCACCATGGCGGTTACCATCAACACCAACATGATCACCACTATTATGGAGGTGGCGCTCAACCAAACGGTTACTATCCAAATCCCAATGTAGGTTATCCTCGTGTGGAGCAAACCTACTATCCATCACAAGGAGCATATCCACAAGGACCATACCCACAAGGACCATATACACAAGGAACTTACCCACAAGGACCATATCAACAAGGACCTTACCCACAAGGACCACACCAACAAGGATATTACCCCCAACGTCCTTATTATAATAATAGAGGTCATGGAAACACTGCACCGGATGTTTCGGTGGAAATTATTGGCAGCTATCAACCGACGGGATATCGTCAACGTGGTTATTAATAAAATTGCTAAAGAAATGTTGCTCTTTTAAATGTGTGTCTATATTAATTTATATTTGTGTTAATATGCGTCTGAAATTTTGGGATTAGATCGATGTATTTTTAATGATAATGCAAAAAAAAATAATAATTCTAAAGAGATTGACGTTCATTTAGTGCTATTTGTGGTTCAAGCCTTGATTATATCTTGTAAATGGAGAGTACTACGAGATATAAGCCAGCTTTAAAAATTGTGAGTCGATCTTTCTTAATTTTCCGATATCAACCGAAAGTACAGCGAGTGTTCCTTAAGATATTATTTTATACCAAAGATTGGTATAAATAAGATCCGAGCCCAAGAAAAGCATATTTTTGTAACTAACAGTCTGAAATAGAAAAGCCATCTATAATTATATATTTTTATGTATCAAATTGTTTCGACATTTTTTTATTTTTACATTCTCCATAGATATAACGTATAACTAACGTCTTATGTCTAGAAGGTGTTCAATGCTCGGAGTGGTTCGTGTGAGGTATATCGAATCTGGAAATATGACCGCTTTGTTTCGTATAAGTTGACTCAATTCTGCGTTAATTGTTGTGACCTTTGACGTTGTTGTTGTGCTTTGTGGTGTCGTTGATATAATTTGCACGAATGGTTTTGCAGTAGTTGCAATTTGAGGCTGAATAAGACCGGTTGTTGGAAATTTTGTTGGTTGCGATTGATTGGATAGATTTGGTATTTTAGTATTTTGCAGAAATGGATTTAACGTATATGGGTGCTGTACAGTGGCAGGTGGCGTATTTTGCGTAGTATATGCAGTAGTTTGACGATTTGTTAAAAATGGATTTTGCATAAACGGATTTTGAAGCATTTCTTTATTGAGAAAAGGGTTGTCGGGAATATTTCTTCTGAATTGACTTCGATTATATTCAGTCAATGTTGGCTGCGCAGTTATTTTCGTTAATAAATTGTTGTTGGAATTAATATTTTGTGAGCCAAGTGGCTGATGTATTGCTTCCATTCTTACCGCTGGTCTGGTAAATAATGCTGCATTAGTAAACTTAGCACCCATTTCGACGTTAGTGTTCAAAATTGCGCTATTACGAGTGTTTCCATTATTATATTCAATCGCTTGGTAAGAGTTGTGATGATTATAATTGCCGTTATTTCGATTGTGCATTTGTGTAATGCCAATTTGGCCGTTAGGTTCTTGTATCAATTTATTTCCATTCTTCATATCATTTCCAATGAATCCATTGTCATTATGGTATACATTGTTGTTGCTATTATATTGTCCATTGATTTGTAGCTGTCTTGAATTATGAGCTTGTTGATTACCTCTTGGCTTTTGCGCATTGTTTAAATGAACTCTCTGAAAGGTTTGAGGTTGTTGCTGATAATATTGATTATTTGGAAGACCATGGCGTTGTTGAGTCAGTTGTTGTGATGATATGATTTTGCCAGTTGGATTGCGTTGAGGCGTTTGACGTTCTAAAATGAATACACCGCCGTCCGTGAACTCATGGACATGACTGTTAGCAATAAATGGTGGTGCTGCTGCTCGGCGATTACGTCTTAGCATACCGTCAGTTGTTTCGGCATCTTTCGTAGATCGATAACGCTCTATAGCACCGTTACAAAAGTAAATTTGCGTTAGTCCAATGAGGACAAATATTAAATATTCAAACCACATTTTATAAAATTCTCATTTCACCGCTAAAAACGTTTAAGCTCATTGATTATTTACGACTAAAATGCTGTGTGTGCATCTACGCTCCGTATTGAACTGTTCGGCTGATATGGGAACGTTGAGTTGGTACTCAGCATTGCGTATTATGAAATGATTAATATTTTTTGTTTACAATATCAGCAATCATAATAAGTTGCCGGCCCAAAGAGATCTTTCAGCCTGCCGCTCAAAACAGGTTTGCATTATATCTTTGTACAGCTTCTAAGACGAGGAAATGCTTCAACCGACTGTGTATGTAAGTACATATTTACATTAAAATATGGAACCATGGAATGCTGTGAGCATCCGCGAAACAGTTGTTGTAAGTGTTTGTGAGATAAAAGTAAATAAAATAGATACAGAAATGGCAAACGGAAGTCGAACAATTTTATTTTATTCTAACATAGTTAGAACGGCTTTAGAAGAGCTGTTCAATGCTGGAAGATAAATATTTACATCCCTACCATTTAAATCTTCATTTATTTAAAAAAAAATTCTAGATGAATATGTCACTGCTTAGAGTTGATCGATTGTATTTCTCAGAAATCATCCACATATACTGATTACATATAGAATTCTCTTTATACTCTCGGAATATGTTGTAGGAAAGTGTAATCGATAATCGGTTGTTGAGTATATAGAACTGTCCGTTCATAGATCTGTCCGTAGGCGCAACATTTTCGGTAAAAAGATATGATATCTTCTTGAGGTATAAAATAAAGTCTCATAAACTAAATGAGCTACTATGTACATATATTTACCAATCGCTATGGCTAGTAATGTTGCTATTGCGTATGACAACTATTCTCAGTATACTTGAAAACGTAGACGACAACTCTGCTTTTAAAACTAACTGTTCAAAGTATTTGACAGCATTACACAAATATGTAGAAGTCGTAAGATGACATAAGAATTAGTCAAATTGCATACAAATTACATTCCGTAACTCGGGAGTCTCTCTAACTCGAAGGTTTTTTGTGGATTATGGTGCTTCGAGTTATGGAAGTTGCACTGTAATTTTGTTTAACTTGTGGTTTCGAATGCAACTCTCACAGTGTTTTTTGGGCTTAAAGAGTTTCGGCAAACTTGTGTGTTTCTTAGTACAGTAAAAGCTCTTTATTCGCGGGGTATATATTCCATAAATATGCCGCGAATACAGAAACCGTGAATACGGGATGGTAATTTATATGGGATTATAGGGGATATGTTCCTAGGTGACAAACAAAAAAAAAAAAAAACAAATAGGTATATAAAAAAATTATTTAATTGAAGTTTTTGAACATTTTAATTACTTATCTTAAGGCTTAGGCAATGGTTTGAAGAATTTTGTAATTTTTTCTTGCTTAGCAGTTTTCAAAAGCTCCTTCAATTCAGACTGATACACAGCAGTCGCATTAGCAATTTGTCTCTTTTAGAATTTGTTCCATAGACGGATCAAAGTTCATAAAGAAATCGCAGAGCTTATTCGCAGGTGATCTAGTCGGGTGTGCTCATATGATTAAGCCAATGTAACGAAACCTTAGCAATCACGATCTGTGTAAAAAAAAAAATTATTAAAAAAGTGAAGAGTTTATTGGTTCCATTTAATTTAAAGTGTTTTTTGAAAGTTTTCTAAAAAATGGGTAAGAACAAGAGTTCAGTTCCATGTGAGCGCTTTCTATATGGAAATATTACCAAAAGTTCAAAAATATTGCGAAAATAGTGCAATATTTAGCATTTTCTTGCAATAAGATCTATTTTACTTTTTTATTATTCCATTTGACAAGAGTATTGAGTTGGATACCTATTGGAATAATTTGATTATTATGTATGTACTTATTAGATCCGCGAATAAAAAAATTTTTAGTCGCGAATATAGAAATTGGGTCTCAAATTTTTAATCCACGAATAGTGAAAACGCGAATAAAGGAAGCGCGAATAAGGTGCTTTTACTGTATACAAAGAATTGGTTCAAGGCACTTCATACCACACTTAACCTACATTTACATAACAGTGTCTTGATATTTTAGCTTTGGGTCTCTACTTAAGCAAGTTTCACTGTACTTGCATTACAACGGCATTTGCGGAATTCTAAACTTAGCTGAATGAGATAATTTCTTTGTGACCATTTCGGGGTATACGTGAAATTTTTACTCTCATATTCATTGCGAATGTGCGTTTGTGCTATCTTGATTACACATTTTCATACGTCTACAATGTACATACTATATACATATGTATATCTCAATATTTATATAACTTTTCGATTTAATAATAATATTTCTCTCAGATTTTTATTGGCAGGTGTATTGGTTCCGAATAAGTTTGTCTTCTGGAATTGCCGTACCCGGCATATTTACATATACACGTAGTATAAGCAACTGAGTTGCCTACCGCGGCGTGATCTGGCGGAACAATGAGTACGCTAATGTCAATAAACTCTTAAGAAATCCCCAAAGACACGCTAAAACTTTACAATTTATACATACATACCTATATACACACACATACATTGTACATCTGAGCCAGCAGACACTTTCCGCAAGCTTTGCCGTAATGCTCTGTTAAAGCGCAGAGTTGAGATCAATTTAGTTAAGTACAGTAAGGAATTATTTGTATGTATGTATGTATGTATGTACGTCTAAAATAATTACGTTCAATGCGAGATTAGCGTAGAGAATTGCTGACCAGCCGAAAGGTCTGACATCTGTTGGTAGCACGCTAACGCTTCCATTCGATTGATATAGTGCGCAAGCGTAACGACTTTTTTTCGCACCTTCGTATGCAGTTACGTATGTATGGGTGTGTTCGACAAGAAGTACCGAGGCGTACGTGAACATAAGGTACTTTTATTTTGATTCTTTCGCTTGATGTGTGATAAACGCGCACTCGTACCACCGCCGCTCAATTGCTATGTGATGGCTCATGTGATCAGAATACATATTACGGATGGCCGGCATCCTGATGATAAATTTCAACTACAACAATTCTTATTACGTTTGTGAAGTACAGAATTGTTTCAATTGTGCGATTAAAAGACATGCTGCTAAAATGAGGCGCGTCTACAATATTCGTAGTGGTGTCTACTCGTACAACGGTGATTTTTTACCTTCCGTACTTTATTGATGTCTTCGCAAGCACATTGACTGGGTTGCGGTCAGTCGGCTGTTGGCCAAGTGCCATAAACAAAAATTTAAATAATACAAAAGAGGATTGTTAGCTGACAATACATACAAACAAACATACACACGTGTGTCGGTTCGCGCGCGCGTATGGAAATGTCATTTCGGAGAATTACACATAGCTCAGATGCCTAGGTGTGCGCCAATAGATTGTGTGGATCCCGAAGACGACGTGAATAAGCAGCACTAGCCAAGCCAAATACGGAATGAAATGTGTTGAAGTTTATAAAAATTTTCTGAATGTTCACAATACATGCAGATAAATATTTAAAGTGTAGAGTAATAAGAAAAAGATTAATATATAATTGCATTAACGGCGCATACAATCAGATTTAAACCGCATAAGTGATTAGTAGTGCTGCACCGCGTCAATTCCTTATTACCCACATAATACAATATAAATAAGCTGCGACATTCTGTGCCAGTTGATAGTCGAGAAGCTGCTGTGATCTTGAAAAGTACTACTACTACCAGTCGGTTGCTACACTTAAGCAATAATCAATAAACTAAATAAATAAAAAATAAAATAAAAAACAAACTCAACATGAAGCTGCTGTTGTTTACAGTGTTGTTTATACTTTTGGCGAGTGTTGCGGAAATTTGTTCCGGTTATTCATGGCCCTTTGCGAAGGCCATCAGAGGTTATCATCAGGGGGTTGGCGGCTATTATTGCGCCGATCATGGCTACTACGGCGGCGCATACAGCGGACATGGCCAATATGGAAATGATCAATATGGACGCGATAGGCGTGGCAACAATCGACGCACGGGACGCACCTTCAGCGATATAGCGCGCGTCGCCAATCCACATCCATATGCATTTGTGGGTGCGAGACCGTACCCAGGACAACCTTTCAATCCGCTCGGTTAAGCGGGGATGTGTTATTAAGCTGAAAACTAATAAATTTTGTCTTGTGATATGGAAATTGTGTATTGATAATAATAAAGTGCGCTGTGCGTGATAATAAAAATAGTTATGTATACATATATAAAATTTGTATGTGATTTATTGTATAAGGTTGTCTGGAGTTTCTGTCGACCTTGAAATAATCTAATTATGTATACGCATGTGTGAGAGCATGAAGAGTTAAATGTTTCGAATAAATATATGACAAATACAAACAAAAAAACAAAAACAAAAACATTTGACCTATTTATTTTGTAAATATTGTCGCCGGAAATAATCATATGAATATACTACGTCGAGTGTTTTATGTATGTTCTCTTATGAGAAATTTATAGTAAGTTAAGAAATTACAACGCAATTATAAATGAATAACAATGAATTATGGAAACTAAAATCATGGAAAGTTGAACTTTTTTACTAAAACACAAATACATATATATATTAATCTTACGAAAATGGAAAAAAATAAATTTGAAACCATTGAGTTTATTTTTGATTTGAAATAAATTCTCATAAATTCCATAATCTTTTGATATATAACTTAAAACTTGAAGAACTCTACTTGTAAGATAAAAAATAAAAAAATTGGAGCGAAAATCAATAGAACAAGGAAAAATTTCATCGCCTAGAATTGTATGAATAGCAAAAGTGTTTGAGAATCTCTATTGAGAGTTGCAAAGCATACAGTAAAGGTTAAGAGATCGTAGAAAGCTGACATAGAAATATAAGAGCCTGCCTAACGGATCACCGCAAAGTAATTTGTTTGATTTATCTGTACAGTGGAACTTCCATAGCTCGAACTTCTATAAGTCGAAGATCTCCATAACTCGAACTTTTGAATTGGCAATAGCGTTTAGAAACCAAATTTCATACAAATTTGCTTCCATAACTCAAACTTCTATAAGTCGAAGATCTCCATAACTCGAACTTTTGAATTGGCAATAGCGTTTAGAAACCAAATTTCATACAAATTTCCTTCCATAAGTCGAACTTTTCGACCAGAGCATAATACAAAATTTAAAATTTTACTATTGAGGCGGAATTTTAAAAGAGTCCCTCTATATCGTAGGGAGGCGAACAAAAAATATGATATTACTCTAATGGATTTCATAAATCATGTTAAAAAGGCATAAAATACAGACGTCAAGAGCCAATCAATAGTAAACTGAAACAAACAAAATTACAGAATACGTGTTTTAATGTATTAGAATAAAACGTTTTGCGAAATAAATAATTAAAACTGTGGGTAAATCTATATTTTACAGCTTTTTGAAAAATTTATGTTTTAATGAGAATTTCTATAACCTGAAGTCTCTCTAACTCGAAGTATTTTTGTGGATTATGGTGATTCGAGTTAGAGAAGTTTCACTGTATATGAATTGCGTTGGCAGCAGATTCATAATTGAGGTTTGAGGGCAGGAAAAAGTCACTGCTTGCCAAATTCGGAGAATACATTGGATGCGTAAGTAATTCGAATAATAAATTATGCCATTTTGCCATCGTTTGTAACACGATGAATCGGTCGATAGTTAAATCACGCGGTGCTCAGTTTGCACAGAGCTTTCGTACATCAGTTTTGAATTAAGAGGGTCATCCCATGTGACGGCCTTTTTTTCTAGAGATTTTTTAATCTACGCCCAGAAAATAAACAGAACCCTAAGTTTATTTTCATTTATTAAGATATACATAATTCGACAGTTATATTTAAAATTTAGGCTAAAAATATTGTGTAGAACACGAGTTACAGCGTTCTGAATACCTCCGCCTCGAGAAAATGGGCTAACACTTCATCCACGATTCCGGCCATTTATGTTTGGTGGTTTCATAGAAGCCGGATAGCAACAACAAACCTTTTTTAGATATAAGCAGAGACCACCGGAAAATGGTGTTTCATAAACACATACGTTGAGTTTGACCATAACTAAAAATGGCTTAACTCGCTAATTAACTGTTCGATAACTAGTTTTTGAAGAGGTGCCTGGTATAAGCTTTCTTGGGTTGATTCGAATTCGTGACGAAATCTCGTTTTTTTTTGGATTGTGAAAAGTTATCATTTGCGGTTAAAATGTATTAGTCATGGCTGAGAAAAAAAAAATTAATATAGATGCTAAATCACACTTATGAGTCGGCGTATTACTTACATATATATGTATTAAAATCAGTAAAATTCTTACAAAAAAAGCGCGGACGTGTCTTATTATTCACAAACTGGTGGTAAGAACTGTTGTATCTTGAAAACAAGCGTATGAAAGAATATTTAATTAATGGCGGCAATAAAATTTGTAGCGAAAATTGAGAGGCATTTAACAACAGGCAGAGAACACTCCACATATCCGAACAGAAGTCGTAAAAAATAAATAAAAAAAATAAAAAAAAAATATTTAAAATCATTAAATAAATACATAGTTATTCACTCACTCCCGAAGAATGTAGATTAGTACAGCGATTGCAAATAAGATATTCTGCGTGCTGGAAATGTTATAAATAACGCTTCAATGTCACGATGACACTGACAGACCGCGCCTCCACGTAGACCAGTAGATACTTAATAAACGCGAGCGGAGATCCTTTCAGGAATTACATATAAATTCAGATATTTATAAAAAATAAAAATGAAATTCTTTGTAATTTTTATGTTCCTTGCGATTATGTTGTGTTTATGCATAACAGGCTCGGCGTCATACTCACCATACTTCGCCTATGGAGGAGGATATTATGGTAGAACTGCAGGACCCACACAGAAAGGACGCACGTTTCGACAGATTGCGCGTGTTGCAAATCCCGGTCAATATGGCAATATACACAAAAGAGCCTTCCCGAATCAGCCGTTCCATCCGCAAGGGACGTGAAGATGTTTTCTGGACATTCTAAAACTGGCTAATTTAAGAAAACTAATAAATAAAATTAACAAAAAAAATAATAAATAAATAATAATAACAAAATAAATACAACAAATTATGTGTGTGTGTTATATTTGCAATAACCCGCCATATGGGGGCCCGTCTAGTGTTTGCCCATTTCTTTGCTTCGCGCATGAATAACTATAGCAAACGAAACGTGTGATGCATATTACGAAATGTTACGGCCCGCTTGTCGGCGTTAATCCAAAAAAGCAAAAAATATAAACAATTTAAACCAACTAAATGATTACGAATTGTTGGCAAAGAACGCAACTGCATAAAAGTATTTGTTTGTATAGTATATATATATGTATGTATTTACAAATTTCGTCATTTATATACACAGTAGTTAGTAGTGACTTGTAAAATATGTAAAATGCTAAGAAAATTCAATGGTCATTATCTTAAATGGTCAACGTCAAAATACTTAGTTACGCAAACATTCAAGTGAAATGCGTTTAATGTTGCTGTTATGACAGGCCTTTGCGCATGTGTACATGTGGGGGCCGAAAGACACAGTTTGAGTTCATTCATCGCCATAGTATCTATGTAGAATAGTGTCTTTACTGCAACCGGCTTCCGACATATTATTACTGTTTCGTTAGTGTGAAGAGATTTGAGATCTTTGAAATAGGTAACCCCCTATCCAATTTGGATTATGAAAAAGAGAAACGGCTTTAACTTGAAGACCATTAACATGAGCACGATTGGAATTAATGGCATTAAACTTTCATAGTACTTTAGTTAAGGATACTACTACTACTACTCTCTGGAAAATTCGGGTCTCCGTAATCGGAATAGACCGTGATTTTATCCGGCCAAGCACTGTCAACTCGGCTGTATTCTTCAAAAATATGTTGGACATTTTTTGTGTGTGTAAATAACAACAATAACTATTTGTAAAAACATTACTTACCTCATACTGAGTTCAAAACGGCTTAAGGGGTTAGGTGTAAAAAAATTATAATTCTCAAAATTATAGCTGTTTGTGTTGACCCAGTTCCAAAAAAAGGTCTTTCGGTGACAATTATAAGTCCTTGGAAATTCATCTAAAATCAACCGGATAAGCAAAAAAGTTTTATAAATAGATTTTCCTGGGTCTGATTGAAGCCGTTGGTTTTTTTTACAAAAATTAACAAAATAGCGGCCTCAGAAATTTTTTTCTAGAAAAAAAAGAGAAAAATCAACAGTTAATTGGTCTTAAAAATCGAATTTTGAAAAAACACTTCGATCAGGCCTGAGTTTATTATGTACATATTCTAAAAGCTGTATACATTTCATTAAAATCTACTGAGCGGTTTTCGAATTACAGTTACCACCAGTTCAAATAATATAGTTTTGACAAAAATGAATTTAAAGTTTCACACTAGCGTTTTGGAGTGCCCGAGCGCTCTTTTTTATTTGTCGAATAACTCGAAAAGTAATTATCAGAACAAATTTTCAGAGAAAATGAAAAAATAACACTATGATAGTTTTTTTTCAAAAAAAAAAAAAAAAGACAAGACCAAATTTGACGGTTTCCCCCTATTTCGGGTCCTACGAATCGAACTGCATCATTACTTTTTTGAGCTACGATCATGGTTTCATACAAAAATTTTTGTTGAAGTTTTTCATCAAAGTGGCCCATTGTAAAAGAAAGGCACATTTTTCTTCGGTCTCTAACTTTTTTAATGTTGACTTTTTTGGTAAACTTTCTTTGGCAAAGCTTCTCAGAATAAGTCCGTCTTTAAGTTCTTAGATGACTGTAAACCCCGAAATCAATGTTTTTTGTGTCCTTATAGCCAATATGTCGAAAAAACTGAAATTTAATCAATTTTTTTAATGTTTTTTTCCTCACGTTTCGTCAATATTTCAATTTACCCTTTGATACTTATATATTAAGTGACATCTTGTAATAGTAAGAAACTTAAGTAAGCAAAGACAACGTTCTGAGCACACTAACCATTAGAAAAAAAACTTAACAAAATTTGTATTTTTTAAAAAAGCTACACTAACTATGTTTGCTATTTTATTTTTTTTGTATCTTATAAGTGTTATCAATAAGTATCATAAATTTGTACACAATATTTAAATTAAATTTAATAAGACTCATCTATCAATGTCCAACACAAATTAGCAAGCAACGAGTCAAGCTTTGAACCACTGCACTGATAAGAAATAACAACAAGTAACGTTTGAAAGAAACGTTAAATGTTTGCCTAAGAGTCAAAATTTAAGCATAGATTGCAGTAGTTAATTTGGCTTTGACTTCGCGGAAAGAACATTGTTTTAATGCCTTGTATATTAAGAAAATAAATTAAAATGAATAAGTGTCCAATTGGCCTATCGGTGTTCTGCTACATATGTGGAAAATTTACAAGCCCTCAAAAATGGATTTAATTTCAGTTTTTTCGACATATTGGCTATAAGGACATAAAAAACATTGATTTTGGGGTTTACAGTCATCTAAGAACTTAAAGACGGACTTATTCTGAGAAGCTTTGCCAAAGAAAGTTTACCAAAAAAGTCAACATTAAAAAAGTTAGAGACCGAAGAAAAATGTGCCTTTCTCTTACAATGGGCCACTTTGATGAAAAACTTCAACAAAAATTTTCGTATGAAACCATGATTGTAACTCAAAAAAGTAATGATGCAGTTCGATTCGTAGGACCCGAAATAGGGGGAAACCGTCGAATTTGGTCTTGTCTTTTTTTTTTGACTATCACAGTGTAATGATTTTTTGAAAATTCTAACTACCCCTAACCTCTTAAAACTTGTAGAACCAACAAAGTTACGAACATAAAATCGATGTTAAATGTATGCACAAGATTTATCTCCTCTTCTGAATTGCTCAACCATCTGCAACAACAAATTATTGGTACTAATTATTTATTTTAATCTTCTTTGAACCAACAACCATTTATACATATAGATTTTTTCTCAATAATACCTGTGTATGTTCAATGGATAATAACATGAGATCTGACAGTTAATTTCTTGTACGTGCTGAAAATAATTCCAAGCTCAAGTGATGAACGTGACAAGTTGAAAAAAAATTAGTCGCACAAACGCGTATCGTGGAACGTTATTTTCCATCGCGAGGCGTACTTACTCCAAGCCAATACATTTACGTGCGCGAAATACGAATTTTTCGTATTTGTAGATTGGTAAATGGTAAAAAATAATAACAAATAAATTGGTGCAAGTTTAAGGTTAACCACACAAGGTGGTAAACAAACAAGAAATTCATTAAGTTGTATGGAATATTTGAGAGTTCAAATTTGTAGGTTATCCAATTTTTTAGGAGACAGAAAATGTATACTGGTATAAAATCTGCACCAATATATATTTTTAATATTGATCACATACTCGTATGTTCTATTTTAATAATTGGTGTACATCAGGTCTTTTTCGGATTAGTTATAATACTTTTTTTCAACAACAATTCTTAATATTACTCTCTAATATCTCTATATTTAAAATACTGATGTTTATCTTGTAAAATATAGCTTTTTATTATGACTTTATGTATTTCGATTAAAACTATGTTGTAGCAATTAAATTGAAAAATATTGTATATAAAAATATGCATGTATGTAAGCTTATGTGTAAATATGTATCTTGACATAAATCACAAAATATGAAAGACTAAATAGTTATTGAAGAGTTTAGGTAAACCTAGAGTCAAAATCCCACAGCTCGGGAACAGTTGGAATAAAAACGCTGTTATAAAATATACCAATGAGGCGGAAAACTAGATGTGGTACATCACGTAAAGCGGGCATACTTTCTTCTTTGATAATGCCGATGGCCGTTATGATTTGTTGTTTTATATCAGCGAATTTCTTATTTGCCAATAGCACCGTTAACTCATGCAATGAGGTCTCAAATTCGGCACATGGATAAGGGCCAGTGGAACTAAAAGAATAATTAGTTAGAATGCCTTAGTTGTTTTTTTATATCAGCAGAAAGTTACCTCGTATGTGGAAATAAGGAATATAGTACGCAGGCTAAACAACGCGCGAGTGCTTTGCGCCTATATAAAGAAAATATTTATCTTAAAGAAGTCACAAACAAATGAAATGAAAGCTGTGCATACTTATTCGTAACAACGTCAGTCTTCAAACCAATGGCGCCCAATAGTGTGTCACCCCATCCCTCGGATTGTGCAGACGTTAGGCACATGTAGGAGGCAAACATAAATAAAACTTTTTTAACATTTTGCGTCTCACAAAGTAGCTGACAACCGCGAGAAATGATCGCGCACCAAACCAGCGCTAAACGTGGCTCTGTGTAGGGACTAGGTTGTGAATAATAATAAATGAAAAAATTAAATATTTTTTTTTTATTATTTACTATCCACACTTACTTCGTTTTACAGCCCTCCACCAGCTGGCACACATCCTGCAGGAAAGTAATTTTATCACCGATATTGGCAATCTGTTCCATTTTATGTATGAAAAAGATGTGCAGCGTTAGAAAGAATGGACCACGCAAGATGGGCATCAAGTCCATTTTACCAAAAGATGTTTCCAATATTTCGCGCAGTGCTTTCCAGGTGGGCGTGTGCCAATCTTGTGACTCCGTTGAGGTGCGGAAATAATGCGCAATGGTTGATTCCAAAAGTGGATAGGTGCCCGTCACAAAGGTCTTCATATGACCAATAGCGTTTAGCGTGCTGCAGAGCAGGAAATTACCGGATTCACATTGCCCCTGCCAATGAATCAACGTGTCCACTAGTTGGCTGAAAATGCAGCAAGTGGCGAGCTTAAGTCACGTTTTTACCGTTTGCTGAAGTCGTAACTTACTTGGATGTCTCCAAACGTTGCGTTTGCATAGGCACCAATATTTCCACCATAAGATTTAGCGCTTCACGCTTTTGCTCATCAATGGTTTTGCTGCCAGCAGTCGCAAGCACAGATCTATTCACAGTATTGAGCAGTTCAGTGAAGGCTGCGTTGAAGGCATTCATACCTTCCTTTGTGCTCATCAGTTTGGGATTTTTCGTTACCGTGCGACACAACAGAACAATGTAGTTGCGTGTGTATAGTATGCGTTTTGCTGTAGCGTAATTTATGGGCTGCATAACTGCCTCCCAGGAGGTAGCCTGCTCGGGCATCAGCGCGCAGCTGAGACGCAGTAAGCTGCAGTGATAAAAAAATACAATCATTAAAATAGTTTATGCAGAATTATTTGAAAAATACATTTGAAAAGCACTTACTCGAGTACGGCTCTGTCGGCGTAGTTTGTTTCTGTTGGCATTTTCAGTATGATGGGGTAATCTACGGTGGTCACAAACCATTTGAAGAGACTCTCCAACTCTGAGTAGTTGACCATGTACCAAGGAAACTTAATGGCGTCCTCTAATATTTTACTTGTATTTATGTTTATGTGTATGTTCGGTTCAAAGGAGATTTTCACGAAAACCGTAAAGAGTCGTGAAATAACTTGAGAACGCATATTGATGGGTATGGTAGGAAAAGTTTCCTCGAACCAAGCGAGCCAATTGATGCGTATGAATATGTGTCCCATCATGGCATGTGCGGACGGTACGAACTAAGAAAAGTGAATAAATATTTGATTTGAATAAATGTTAAAAATATTTGATAAATGTTTTTTCGAATATATTTTTATATTTTATACATGATAAAACTCAATGAAATTTCTATGTACTGAAATATTTCAATTAGATATAATACATATACTATTTAAGTGAATGAAAATTCTTGCATGCTTACTTTTTGTAGATTCTCATGAAACAAATCTATTTGCGCTGGCTGTGGCTTAAATCGCTCCCAGGGCAATGCACCCATACCCTCGTGTATATTCGCGTAAATGTGAAAATCAATTTTTGGAATGGCGAAGTGATGTACATACCAACCGAACATATGAGAGAGCGTCACGTGAGATGCTGCAATGCACATAAAATAATAAATTCACTTTTGTGGAAATATTGCGTCGCATAGAACTAACCTGGTAGGTTCTCCAGCACGAAATCCAATATATCTATTAAGGATTTAATCATAATTTTACTTTTGCTCGCATGTTGCTCACTCCAGGGCAACAAGATCTTATCTTTCGCCGTCAGTTGGCGTATCCAATTCGCTGAAGAATGTTGCAGCGTGTCCTCGGTGTATGGCACCAACCAGGGTGAATAAAGCTCAATAATTGAACCGAAAACGATATCGCTAACTATAACAAAAAAAATGAAAGAAAAATTAAATTGTTTAAGCTCAACTACAGTCTTAATATTTGTTAAACACTCACTTTGATCCGCCAGCATATCTTGGAAGGTGCAAATGGCAGTAGCCACCACAACGTGACCCATACATGAGAACCACATAGCGAGTGGATTACAGTAGTCTTTGTGCTTGGGATATAAGCCATGCAGACCGTGATGCAATCGCTCCTTCTGGAAGTGACGCGCAAATAACAGTACCGTATCTGTGGCACCTTTTAAATTGAAAAGATTTTGACGACGCGCAAAATCAATGGAAATTTCCACAACTTCGTCGATTTTCGCGTCCATAGACAAAGTTTTACATTTCAAGCGCACCAACAGTGAGTTCAATAAATCCAATAGTACAACTGGCATTAATTTTTGCTCTGAAATACGATCCAAAACCATTTGCAATACTTCGCCATAATGTTGTGGAAAATCATAATCGAAGACGTGTATCAAATGACGACGGAATTGATCCTGCAGGAGCCCCGAATCGGGTTGTGACCAACATTCGAGGCCTTGTAGTACCAGTTGCAATAACTGATTAATATCGCTTAATTTCGGTTGGAAGTTTTCAAGCCAAGTCACCAAATCAAACTGTAAGTGGCATTTGAAAAAAAAAAACATATTACAAGACTTTATACATTGGTTTGGCACGAAAAATATTTACTTTTGACAATAGCACAAAGAGTATCTTTGTATCACAGCGTTTCAAGTATGACTCAACCAAGAATTGGTACATTTTCAAAAAATTCTGTGGTGGCGTGCGATATGGCACAAATGCAGCGGCCAGCTGCTTTATTAGATCGGAACGCTTTAAAGCTAATTCCAATATATTAAGGCCCTCCTTTTCTTGGTGATCATGCAGAAAGATCTGTAAGCAAGCAAATGACGGTATAAAAGACTTGCTGCAGTGAGTTTTAGAAAGCTTACGTTAAGCTCATTTAAAAGCTGACTGTATAAATCATTAGTTGGCTGGAATTTCATTGTAACATCAGTGAGATTTTCCACGACGGTGTAAAAAAAATGTATGCCTGTATTGGTGACAACTGTCATACGCTGCGCGGAATTGGTGGCAATTAATAAGCTAGAAATATATTGCATATATACGATATTCGAAATCTCTGTTAGATGGTATATTACCGCATAATGTCGCTCAACTGCTCCACACAACGCGCAAACTCTTCCACATTTAGCTTAAGCATGCCATTAATGATTTTGTCATGGCGTTCTTTATATTTATTTATATTCGCTTCCACCGCACTGTCTATGCGTATTTGCTCAAGTTTGGCGGTGATGCGCGCTGGATTGCTGCATTGTCGGTTGAAGAGCAATGAATTGCAGCTTCTGATTTTTACTTCATCGTAAGGCATCATTTTGTATAGCTTCGTAACCATATCCAAATAGTTACGATTGAGCGAATTTAATTCACTGGTGTCGTAGTGGAATTTGCTGAAAAAAAAAAACAAAATTAACAAAAGTAAAAAAAGCCATTATAATTATTAGCAATGCCTTACGTTGCCATGCTGTTAAGAGTTTTTAATTTCGCTTTGAGCTCCGTAAAAGTGTTATTTGTAATTTCTTTTGTTACACTAATTACTGGCTGCGTATATGGTGGCGCTTCCAAAATCTTATCGTAGGATGATAAAAGTTGTTTGATGCGTACGGCCGGTTCAATGCGCTGTTTTGGTGGCAAAGGCGTACGCAGTTGTTTGATTGCCTTCGAACGTAGACATTTTTGTGCCCACTGTTGAGCTTGTTGTTTTTGTATTTTACGTATATCGGGCAAATAGAGGAATTCCGTCCAATGTGACTGCAGGAGTACACAATTATTTGTTACTAATTATTTATTACAATGTATTTTTACTAAAAAAAATATACATACAGTGTTGCCATTAAAGATTTCGCGTAATTTCTCATTATTATATTGTGGCGGAAAATTACAATCGTCTTTGGAATGTTGATTTATAGCGGTTTCCTGTAGCCATAGCACATAAGTCTTCATTATTCTATGTTATAAAAAAAAAGAATTTGTTGCAATGTGTTGAAAAAACTATGAAATACATTACGAAATTCAATTTACTTCGAACAATCATTGTAGAATATGCTTAAGCTCTCTTCGGTCGCGCGTTTAGTTGCTTCATTTGAGTAGAAAACATCAGCTGCTTTTAAATTAGTGCTAATTTTTTTCATCAAAGGCACATTGTATTCGTAAAATTTATCCGAAACACCGTAAACACCGCCGAAACTGTAAATTGAAAATATATATGAACAATAAATTTGTTTTTGTTTTTATATAAAACAATATAAACCACACACACCTGTACTCATCACACTCCAAAGGCACTCTACTCAGATATAGCTCGAAAAACTTCTGGCATACAATCGGAAAGACAGGATGACTAATATCCATGCCCGCAATTAAATTCGCATATTTATAAATCACAAGCAACTGTGGTGGAAATGTATTGGACATTTTGAAGGCCACAAATGTTTTCTGTTTGGAATGGAAACAGTTCAAGTAAGATTTTTAAACACTTATAGAAATGTATCTCCATTTCGCAGTTACCTTTAACGCCGCTTCCAAAGAGCTTCTACCATTCGCCAGCGCTAAGTTACGTAAGAACTCCGGCCAAAAGTTAGCTTCTTGCGTTTTAAATTCGATCTCCAACAGTACCAGCGCCAGCCAGCCATAAAGCGGCGAAATTGTTGGTATGCGCAATTGTACAGAACCGAAAAGTGTTTTTAGCGTTGACATTTTGCTGGCGCCCTTCCACTCGTCACAACCCTTTTGAGAAAGTATTGAGAAACTGTACTCGCAGCAAAAATAATTAGTTTACCTTGAAATAGTTGTGGAAGAATTCCACTGCTTGGTAGCGCGCATCCGCAAACTGATAGGCAATTCTTAGAATCATGTCCAGCAGATAGACAACGTTGGTGTTTTGCCAATTGGGGAGCGCGGTAAGCAAATTCAACCAAGCATTTATCAAATTCAGTGGCGTAGGGAGACCATATCTGCAGATAGAAATGTGAATCAAGTAAAAAATACATATATACGTGTGTATGTGTGTTTAGTACTCACTCAGTGTAACTGATAATTTGTTGATGAATCATATTATCGAGCAACTGCAGTACCGGACCAATTGAGTTTGGATAGATTATGTCTTTTGCCATTTTCAAGTAGGTGCGATCGGCACTCAGTAATGTATTTAATATTGCATGAAAACTGTAACGAAAATTTTAAACAACAAATATATTTGTAATTCACAATCACGTACTTTTCACAATTAGCTAAAGTTTCGGGTGTCTCCAAAAATAACGGCACTATCAATTCTAAGCAACGTATAACAGCCGCATGGCGATAATCGCTTAAAAGCAACTTCATTAGCTCGAGTCCCTTCTGACAAATCAATGGTATTGTGTGCCCGTGCAGACTGACCAGTACAGCAACATAAACAGAAAGTGGTCTATTCTCGGTAACACCCTGATAAATTAACTCAATATGTTCCAGTTCGGGCACAAACATTAGTGGCTCTGTGGGATTGCGCAGCGTGCGCTTTATCGACTCAGCACCTTGATCCATCAAATGCAAACGCAATAGTGAGATCATCGTCCAACACCAGGTGGAGAATTGCTCTTTTGAGGTTACTGATAAATCAATAAGATTTGACACTTGACGTACGCTCTCGGAAATGCCAGATAAACCAATAACTTCTGGCGCATGCTTATTCAGCGCTTCGGATACCAAACACGCCATGCGTAGGTGTATGTTATGTGGCAAGAAGAGACGCCCATCATAATCGAAACCCCAATTCAGGTGGCTTATAACAATGCGTGCAAGCATATTCTCTTGTGAGGTATAGTCGTAGTGGAGTAACCAATTGGAGAGTATTTCAAAACTGTCCATGCCGGGTTTCCAGTTCTCCAATGGCAATGACTTGATGAGATAGATGCCATTTTCGATTTCATTAAAGCGCACTTTCAATTGCAGCAACAGGCATGTGATGAGATCCTCATAAGAGAGTGTTAAGTTTACCAACATGTCACGTGAGGTTTTGTAGCAAATTTCGCGTGTATTTGCGTTCACATAGCCAATCTGTGAATGCGTATACTTAGTTAGAATGAACATATAATTATTATTATATAAATACTTACATTAAAAATATGCAGACATATCGTTTTTATTAACTCCCAGTCTTTACCTCTGTCGCGCTCATTGGCAATTTCGAAAAATGCCTGCAGCAGATAGTATAAATCCTCAGCGGATGAATCTGCATTAGCAACGTTGAATTTTTTCCAGAATTCTGGCGTATTAATAAGCTCGCTATAATCTAAAATGATGCATGAAAGTAATGGAATTTGCAAATAAATAAAATCCTACTAAAATACCTATTTCAACTGTCGGCATTTCCGTTGGATATCCGATATTTAAGTAATAGAATATTTGCCATGTAATTTCATTATCCAGTGAATGGAAGGGCAGTGACGAGAAATATTGCCATGTGCTCAAATTTCGTGAACGATATATATAGCTACATGCCTTGAATAAGAGGACATTAAGTTCCACGGATATGCGTTCACACGTCTTGGTATCCTTTGGGATTGTGTTGTGCCTACGAGTTGTTTCATTACATTAGTTTCAATAATTATTAAAATATATGAGTTTTTTGTTACATGAAAAGCTCGTAATAATCACTACTGTATTGTAGCGTATGGCGTATAAGACGTCCCAAACGCTTTGCTAGTTGTTTGTAACGCTCCGTATTGTATGTCAACATGCCTTCGCCGAAAATTTCGATCAAGTTCGAAAAATATGTGATCACGCGCAGCACATCGTTGGCCAGTATAAGATCTGGTGAAACTACATAGTCATTCAGAAATTGCTCAATATTCAAAGCGGATCTAAAAAAATAGGAAAATGCTTGTTAGCTATTAATAATAAATATAATTACAGTAATTATTATTGACCGGGTTCATACTAACATAAACATTTTTCCAAACGGTATTTGATTGAGAAAGGCAATCAAATCGCTCTCTTTCAAACCCACGCATTCGCCATTGGCATTGTGACTGTCTTCGCCATCTGAATCTATGAGAATCCAGCGTTCCTCACGTGCAGGGTCCGAAATTTCCTTGTGGGACTTTAAAATTATTATTAGTTGCTATGAAATATTCTACATACATATATAGAAGAGTATTTACTTTTTCGAAATCTTTCAGGTATTCGTTGCGTTTTTTTATGGGCAAAAGTAATATTTGCAATGTCGCTATGCAATTATTCATTTCCGGTGAATTAATATTTAGCGGCATCTCGCTATTACGTGAGCTGGTCGCAGCTTCAGTTGATGTCGTCACGCCAAATGGTATTTGCAGCAGCTCAGTTGCCCAATCGCCAACACCACTAGGACAGCGCAGTATGTTGAATAGTAGAAACCAGTGATCTTCTTTAGTCGCAACGAGCAGGTGCAATGAAACCAATTTGCGAACCCAGATTTTTAAATCGTTCGAAAAGTCCTATTATTTTTTTGTGACATTTTATTATGAAAAATGATAAATTGTTGGAATTGTATTTGCAAACCTTATTTGGACTCAATTTGCGCACGAAACTAAATAAAATTGATATAGAGCGTCGTATATGTGCCACATATGGTATAACTGAGGGATTGAGCTCTTTTTGTAAAGTGATTGTTTCCTTCTGTGCCAGCTTTACCAGGCAGTCGGGTGATATTATGTCATCAATCATTTGATCGATCTGTAAAGCGGGAGAATTGTTTCAATTATTATTATTCAGTCTTTTAAAAGTAAATATGAAGAGTTAAAAATACACAAATAAATACCTTGACTTTGGTAATTTTTGCTGTTATTAAATTTGTGGTGTATGTGTTGCAGACTAATTCATAGAGATTATTTAATGCGGCAGAAGTGTTCGCCAAGTTCTTTCCATCTACTTGAGCAACGCTGTTGAAATAAAAAAAAAAAACGCATTTGCTTTTAATAAATAGATTTAATTCAATATTAGGTTATATAGAGCATTTCTGATATTTTTTTCAAGTAAATCATAATGCTTTTATATGATTTTTAAAAATTAGTCAATAACAAATTTGCATTAATTTTATCAAGTATATTATTATACATTTTATTGACTGCATGAATGCAGATTTGCCCTAAAGGGTAATTTCAATTATCTATATATATACAGACAGACAATCAAAGCAACCTGATAAATATCCAAGCCATAAAATCAACAGCTTTATCAGACGTATTCTGCGGCATTATAGATTACATACAATAACATTTAATTACTAACGTATGAACTTACTTGTATGTGACCGTCTCTTTTACTAGCACCTTATCGCCACATAGCGCTGAGAAAGTCTTTGTGACAGGTACCTCTGTCCAAATGTGTTTCTGTGCATTTGTGACTAATTTGCGTGCTTTATCCACATCGTACTTATTAACAGAGAGTTTACTTTGTAAATTATAGTATTCAATCAGCGCTGCATAAAGGGGATCATTTTCATATGTTTCCAACAAGGAGTTCATAAGAAAATCTAATTCGAATTGTTGCACCAGGTCTAAATCGGCACAATGATATAGTTGCTTTCGTTGTTCCAACGTAAATGGTAGCAATTGACTGTTGGTAAAGGAATATTTAGGCGATGCTGCTTTTGTAGGTTTATAAATCACATTTGATTTAGTTTCAACATGTTGGAGTGTAGTAAGATTAGGGTATTGTAAAACCGGCACCGTTTCTATCGGCGCAATTAGAGTTGGTATAGTTTTTGAGGCATCATCAATAGGTGCTGTTGGTGTTGTATGCAAATCCATTACAGATGGTGAAGCTGTTGAAGCTTCTTTTATTGAATCTATTTGGGCAAGCTCTTCTGCTAAGGAAACCTGTCCCGGCGAGATGTTTCCGGTTGTAGGCACATCATCTGTTGGTTCTACATATTCAGAAGCTATGAAACATTCTTGACTTATAATGTTGCGAGTACTAGTAGTTGCAAACTGATCAAAGTCCACATCTTGTATATCCTCAACAGGCAATTCGCCGCTAACTGCAGACTCATTTATTTCTTTTGACTGATCATCGACCTCAGCTAAGGTGTTTATGGATACTTCCGGTTTAGGTTTAACTTTTGATTTCTTTGTTTTCTGCAATTCCCAAACCATGAATTTTATTTGTTAGCCATAATTAAATAATTATTTACCACTTTCGGTTTTTCCAAAGTCGCCATTATATTCTTATTCTACTGTATTTACGTGTACGAACTTACAATACTTTAATGCGCAACAATGACGAAAAAGTACAAAAACGTATAATTGCATTGCTTGCGAAAAAATCCCCGAATAAAAAATATAAATAAAAATATTAAATGCAATCAGCTGACTGTCATTATTAAGAAAGTTGCCATATTACAGGAGTGTAGAGATTTTCAATAATAGAAAATTATTGCTATTAATTTAAAAAACGTATGCGAAAATTGATCCTATCGGTATAAATATTCAACCTTTTGTTAGTTTTAAATAATATTTCTGAATACTATTCATGAAACCATTACTTTAACAAGTTATTGGCATTAATTCACGGGCCACTCTATTTTACAGTTATAATATCCAGTTTGCAGCTGGCAGCGCTACACCAACAGCTGATGATAACAATTCTAATTGTCATTTCAATATAAACAATTTACAAGTTGAGAATTTATTTAATCATTCCAGTGTATATTAATTCAGCGATGACTATTTATCATTTATATATTTTTGACAAATTCGGCACTATGCTTTATTATGCCGAATGGAACCGTACAAAAAAATCTGGTGTTAGCAGAGAAGAGGTTGTTGTTGTGATTGCTTTTGTGTTTTATTGTTATACTATTAATATATAAATAAATATATCATATTTACAGGAAGCGAAGTTAACCTACGGCATGCTCTTTTCAATAAAGAAGTTCGTCAGTAAAATATCTCCACATGATCCACGCGAAGGATTTCTTTACTACAAAACAAACAGATATGCGCTTCACTACATGGAAACACCTTCTGGTCTCAAGTAAATAATAAACTAAGTTGAAAACTATTAATTACTTTCACTGTTGAAATGTTTTACTAGGTTTGTGCTATATACCGACACTGCGGCATTGAATGTGAAAGAACTCCTACAGCAATTGTACAGCAAAATCTGGGTGGAGTATGTCGTGCGTGACCCACTTTGGAATCCAGGGACTCCTGTAACATCCGAACTCTTTCAAACGAAATTAGATGAATTTATAAAACAGTCGGCACTTTATGGCATACGTAATATATAATATATGCATAATTTCATTAGTGCAAATTTCATTTTACACATTTACGTTCCGTTGGGTAACTATTCGCTCAATATAAGTATATGTTATAAATATTTTTTAATTAAATATTAAACAAGTATGCAATTATTTTTACTTAAATTAAATTGCCCATTGCTTTTAATTGAAAACTCTCTCTTTCTGGATTATAAAATATTTGTTATCATGAATTAATAAGTTTATTTCGCGAAGTTGCGTTAATTAATACTAAAAAATACATCAAATTGCACATTTCCCTTGGTATCACATATAACAATTACATGTATTAGCTGTAATTTTTGAATTTTTATTTAGAAATTGAAAGTATTTATTAATTTAGTTATAAAGCTTTGATTAACAATTTTTGACTTTTATATTTTGTATTTTGATGAATTGTTTTGAAATCTAAATATTTTTTTTGTGGTTACTTTATCCTAACACTGATCTGCCCATCTACGAAGGAGAAAAGCGATTCATAATATTCAATTCATGACACTCGGGCCCATGGAATTGTTATGGACACGTCTTTTTCTCCCGCTAAGGACTGTTAGCTCGGCAGTATTTCCGTAAAAAATTTGTTTTTAGTGTTTTCTGCAGTCACAACATTATTGATTTCAAATTGTATTTAACATGAATACATCACATGCAGCAGTTCTTTATATGCTTAAAACTGCATTCTTTATTTATTCTTCAAATAGGGCATTGTATTAAAACACCAAATACAAATACGAATGTGAACGAATACATAATTTGACATCAGTACAATTAGTCAAATTAATTAATGATCACAGTGTCTTCATCATACATCTTTCTAAGTCTATATACATATATATGTAGTAATATCTGTATGTGTATATACTCTAATTCACATTACCAGTTAGTTTAGAAGCTTTTAAGTTATTGGTAACTTTAACTTACTTACAATAAACTGTATATGTATGTATATAGATAATAACGTTAGCATAATATCATTAATATATTAAGTAAATTAACTTAAGTCCACACATATCACACTGTCTCTTTCTCCTTGAACTGACGGTATATGCCATTTTCGCCACCACTCGATGGTGTCTCCACTTCGGTCGCTTTCGCTCGACTACGCTCATCAGTGCTGCCATATCCTTTGTGGCCATTTTGCCCATTGGTGAACACAACATCAATGGGATTATGTTTCTGGTTCTCATTGCTAGTGTCAATATTAAAACTCGATTCGGTTTGTCCATCAAATGCCAAATTTACTTCTGCGCCTTTTTCTTTCTCCACTCCGGTCAAATCACTGGTGGCTTCACCGATTATATAGGGTTTGTCGCCAGAGAAACGTTCGCACCAACGCAACACAACCGGATGTAGGAGCTTGGCATCGTAGGCATCTTTGGGATCACGTGTAAGATAACTGATTATAACAGCAACACCAATAGTAATCACCGTACCGAGGAAACCGTAGTACATGAAACTGATGGAATAGAACGTTTCCAACGGGGTGCTGTAAAGAGTGGGAAAAAATATATTTTAATTATATTATTTCGTGGAGACAGAGTGAAGTTAGAAGCGCTGTTATCTCAGCAACTTTCTCAAACTTGACAAGAGAGCAACGCTCAAAGATAACGAGCAGCGAAATGGCGAATAGAAGATGACTATTATTTAAAAAATGCTTCTACTTGTGAAGCTACTGTCTATATACAATTTAATTGAAAGTAATTTTATAAATACCGTTCAGGCGCCGTAATTGTTTGTTCCAGCGGCGAAGTATTGTTGAGCAGCGAATGTGAGATCAGCCAAGATTGTTGGAGTTCCAATGGTTTGGTTATAGATGACGTAAAAGTTGTGTTGGTGCAGCCCTAGGAACCAAAAAAAAATATATAAGATTAGCATTAAAAATCAAGTGATCTCAAAATAAAGAATGTACCTCTGTAGATGTGGGTAGGAAAGGGTTCTGAGCGCTCTTGTCGAGAGTAGCGTTGCCAATCATCATCCACAGTATGAAAGCGCAAGCTGAAATCATGCCAGCGGAGGTACCCTAAGGAAGGAGGGAAGCGAGAAGACAAAATGAAAATGTACTTGAGTCTCTCACACACCGTTCAACGTAAGGCTGGCACGCATTGCTACGCAAAGTAATTAAAATCAATCAACAAGTGCGGCGTACACAATACCGCTGGCCAACCTTATGATGTTGTACGGTGAAATTTGGTTATCATACGTATCAAAATAATTACCTTCCAATTAGCGATCGGCACCAGCATGGCAAGTAAGAAGCAAGCCAATAATGGGCCAGATGTAGCGGAAAATGCCAACAACGCTGATTCAATTATGCCGGACATCGAACCCACACCGAAAGCAATACCCATTGTAATGAAGCCCCAAATGACGGCTAAAATCTTTATGGTGAAAAGCTGTTTCTTGTCACTGAGTCCCTTGAATTGTGGAATTTGCGAGATGAAATCCTCCCAGCAAACAGTAGCTACTGAGTTTAAATTCGAAACCGTCATGCTGTTGGGCCGACGCACAGACAAAAAGACACCGTAGTTAGAGTAAAGGAAGAACAATAAATAAGAGAGGCGTGTTATGAGTAATTGCAAAGGAATAAAATGTGATTAAGTGTTCATAAATTGGCACTAAATGCAGAGTAATTAAAATGTAATCTATAACTTGTACTTGTTTGCATACATACCACAGGGCACCGTTGAAGAGCATTGCCATGAAAATGCCCACGAAACCGGGTATTACGGCCAATTGGTCCTCCACGAAGAATGGCAAAATTTCATCTCGTTTGTGTATATAACCCTCAGCGTATGGATCACAATTTATATAGGTTGCATAGATGACCATACCCGCCAACCAGGGGAGCGAGAAGAACACGATGATGATGGGTATATTTGTCATCATGGCGCTGTAAAGAGGGATAATAATAAATATTGAAATGTATGTTTACATTTTGATTTACAGTACAACTGTAGAAAACAAAAATTGCCGTTTGGCACTTACCGTCGCACCTGACTCATGGATTTCAGTGAAACATAACGCTGCATGAATTGTTGTTGGCAACCGAATTGTGACAAGGACAAGAACAATTTACCAAACCATGCGGAGGTCGTGTCTACGCGCACGGTCATGTCGCCGGTGAAGTTAAAGAATTTTAAACGACCTGTGAATGAGAGTAAAATAATTAAAGAGTAGTGGTATAAATATAAGAATATTATTCAAGTTAAAAAAATCAATTTTCCTATGCCAATTATAGCGGTTGAATAGTCGTAAACTCTAAGTAAAGAGCAGAGTTTGGGAAACAATACACATATAACCACACGTATCAGTTCTATATCACCAGAAAAATTCGATCAAAACATCCTTAGATCGGTTACTGGAGCAACACCTAGCGGTAGGATTATTCCGAATCCTACTGAAACATGCAGGCATTGAGTACAACTCAGCCACTGCGTTAATCTTTCTTCGTAGTAGATAAATCTCACAATAACAACAATAAATTTAGTAAGGAAGATATTTTATTTCTTTCCTAGATTCCTAGATTATTATCAGATTCACGCAGCTTGTCTTCACATTACCACTAACCACAATTTATTAACTATATGAAGTACGATTCTGTAGAATCATTGTGTCATCTAATTGTGTGAGATCTAATTGTTACCTAACTTAATTGCGTTTATAAGCCTTTAAGATGTTGTCGAAATCCTTAAAAAACATCGTTTGGCTCTTTGCTACGACGTGACTTGTCACTGATGTCGGCTCGGTGAACTATCTTTGATCCAAGGAACTTTGAGATATCACTATTCAAATATTGTTCCCACAAAGGTTGTATTTTATGATCATTTTATGTTTCTTTTTAAGAGGATAGCATCTAATCTATCCAGCTTGGATTTTCAGTAGTCCAACCCAGAAACTTTGTTATTTAGAATCCCTTTCGTGCCTCAAAACCAAAATTATACCTTGGAAGAAAGGGATAAACACAATTTAACTAAAGGTATTTGGGTTTTTTGAATTTGATGAAATCCTTATATAACACTTTTCATAATCATTTACAGGTGAATGCCAAAGACAGATGTGACATAAAATATGGCACATAAAACTCTGATTTTCACAAATAATTGGCCTGGCCTAAAACAACGCTTAGAGGGGCATATCGACGAAAAAATTGAATAATTCCCCAAACATACGGACGGTTCTTTAAAGATTGCTGCTGCTGAATATTTCTTCTTTGGCATCAATTTTCGCATCGTTTCATTTCGTTTTAAGTCATTGCTTTACTTCAATCAGATCTTCGGATTGCAAATTACATACATACATACATACATGTGTGGGCGCGCGTGGTAACACAATGATTGATACCACCCATACCCATTCATCATAATGTATAACGGCATTCAATATGAATAAATTGGCGCATTTACTCAATGACAGTACGTGTGGTGGGGGGTGATGGAAGGCTGCCGTGTTTCGGCTTTAAACAGCTGGCAATTGCCGTTTGCGGTTTGTTGCGTCTACGTAGAGTTACGAAAAATGATGTGTCAAAGAAATTACAAACAGCTCCGAATAAAATAAATAGCACTCCGAGGCAGTCGATGAACCAAAGGGTCCCCTAGCGTATTCCGCAAGCGTAAAATGAAGCTTCGACAGCGGAAGCTTGTGAATTGGGTTGCGGTTGCCCGACGTCGGAAACGACGGGGGTGTTAATATGGCATAATGTTCGAATAAATATTTATTGCAGTAGCGTTTGATAATTGAATAAAGTAAATTTAATATGATGCACCTATTAAAAGCTATATTAATGTGCCAATGAGAGGCTAATGCTGAGCTTTGCTGCGTCATGTATGTAGAGTTAAAAAATATGTTTTAAACATGTGTGAAAAAATGGTTCCCTACTTTATTAGGGAATTAGCGTGTAAAATATCGTATTAATCTCCTCAAATTTAACAACGTAATCCACTCTATTAAATGAAATGAAATAATATATTTTACTCACCATTATCCCGATTCGCTTCGTAGACGTTCTGAATGCCGCCACTGACCAAGATGCCTTTCACAATGATAACTAATGTCACCACAATCACCGTGACTGTTAATGTAATTCAAAATTGTCAATGGGCCAAGCAAAGGAAATATGTAAATATGTAAAGAAATGAATAAACGGTAAAAAATTAGAAATATAAATTGAAGAAATTTGAAGTAAAGTTTTAGAAAATTATTTAAGCATGGAACTTAAGCTAAACAAATACTCACCAATTTGTATGACATCGGCATTAATAGCTGCTTTCAAACCACCCTGTGGATGAAAGTAAAAATGTTAAGACTTAAGTAAAACAATTATAATGAATTTCTTATCAAGTTAACATTTACAATAAAAATTTGGTACATAGCACAACCGACCACTAAAGTTCAAACTTTTCGATTCACCACATAACAAATTTAAATATACTTCGAAAAAACATTTTTTGAGTCTACTTTGCTACTCTGGTAATTATATACCATATTCTTTCACATATGCTTTGTGTCCGATGAAGATAGCGGAATAAAACTTTACACCATTATCCCATATCTGGTTTCAGTTGGCTCATTTCGTTTCCAGATGCCCCACTCCCAGTTCCAGTGACCAATATTCAGCCACCCCATTTCCGGTTCCGACAATATCATTATCCATATCCGTTTCCGGATGCCCCACTTCCGGCTCCGGTAACCTTATATCGCGATATTTTCCATCACGTGATGACATTTCAAGATCACGTGATATTTTTGTTTACAGGTCAATGACCCCGTCCAGATCACGTGATGTCACATCAAGGTCACGTGTTATTTTTGTTTACATTTTAGAGTGAGGTCATTGACCCCACCCTGATCACGTGATGTCACATCAAGGTCACGTGTTATTTTTGTTTACATTTTTGAGTGAGGTCAATGACCCCACCCTGATCACGTGGTGTAGTTACAAGGTCACGTGATATTTTTGTTTACATTTTTGAGTGACCCTTATCACGTGATACATGTATATTTCTCATATTTTGACCATTTTCAGTTTCAGTTTAAGATTCTCTGGAGTCTTTTTGTTACCCTGGGAACTATTTCCAGAAAGTTTAGATTCTAGCAATGAATAAAGCCCATGTTACTCGAGGTGAATGTAGCTTTCAAATGGTGAAATAATTTTTGAAATCGGCGCAGTAGTTTTTGAGTTTATTCATTAAAAACAAAGTACGCACGGGCGTATGAGTAATATGCGCGTGTGTGCTTCTAACCAAAAGCATCTGCAATTTCCCGAGCGTCTGCTTTAAAACTCTAGTAAATTACATGCCGACATATGTATGTACATATACACGTGTGTAGTTAGCGATTTTTCAAATCCGCTTGCCATTTGCGCAATTTTCATATAGTCGCCAGAGTTGTTGCATGTCACCCGGAACGCATTGAACATATGAAACGTTCAATTGATAATAAACTCACTACGAATCTCTTTGTTTATCGATATTTTTTATTCATAAACAAATGTGAATTAAGCAACATTATTGCGCTCAATGAAGGGTTATTCATGAAATGAGAGAAATCCGGGGGAGGTCCCAGAAAGGTTAAAAGTAAATTAATGATGACAGCTCATCTTTATACACGTTTCAGTATTTATGTTTGTATATACATACACACACGTGTGACGTATCTTAGAGCACAGTCCATTGTTGTTGTAGTCTCGTATTGTTTTTATTTTTTAATCTATAATATTATCAAATCGAGACTATAAAGGCAACGTTTTAGTCCGCACATTACAATTAGTTAGACAAAGCTTTAGCTTATTCAAGTTCTTTTTTGTGCGAATAAAATACTGTTTTCTTGTGGTCAAAATTATTTATTTTTTATTTTGTATAATTTTATCACAAAAAAAGTCCCACATATTCGGCATAAAGTCCATTAGAATAACGAAAATCATCTTCTTCTTCTTGACTGGCGTAGACACCACTTACGCGGTTATAGCCGAGTCCAAAACAGCGCGCCACGTCTCCCTCCTTCTGGCAGTTTGGCGCCAATTGGTTATAACAAGCGAAGCCAGGTCCCTCTCCACCTGGTCCTTCCGTCGTAGTGGAGGTCTCCCTCTTCCTCGGCTTCCACCAGCGGGTACTGCATTGAATACTTTCAGAGCTGGAGCACTTTCATCTATTCGAACAACATGACCTAGCCAGCGTAGCCGCTGTCTTTTTATTCGCTGGACTATGTCTATGTCGTCGAATAACACATACAGCTCATCGTTCCATCGTCTGCGGTATTCGCCGTTGCCAATGTTTAAGGGACCATAAATCTTCCGCAAAACTTTTCTCTCGAAAACTCCTAGTGCCGTCTCATCGGATATTGACATCGTCCACGCTTCTGCGCCGTAAAGTAGGACGGGAATGATGAGAGACTTGTAGAGTTTGGTTTTTGTTCGTTGAGGGAGGACTTTACTTTTCAATTGCCTACTTAGTCCATAGTAGCACCTGTTGGCAAGAGTGATTCTGCGCTGGATTTCCAGGCTAACATTGGTATTGCTGTCATTAATGCTTGTTCCCAGGTAGACGAAATTATCTACAACTTCAAAGAACTACGAAAATCATCATATATAGTATATGAGGGCTGCGGTGATTCCTGAACCGATTTCACTCATTTTCATCACCATTCCTATACACTCACTTAATTTTTCTAAGATATCTCACATATTTACCGATATATGCGGTATAAAACCCGCAGTATTTTTGAAAAACCTATAATTAGGTATATGGGAGCTAGCGGAAGTTATGACCCGATTTTAACCATTTTTGGTACAGACACAGAATATTAGAAGAAAAAGATTCACTTTGAATTTCATTAAAATAACTGAGAGATTTAACGATATTTTCGGTGAAAAATTACGCTTAGGCACTGAGTCTTTTATGTCCGATGTCCGGGGTCTTGAAAAGTTATAGTCCGAGTTGAGTTATACGAGAATTAGGCATGGTTGTGAACCGATTTCGTCAAAAATATCAATATTGGTCGAGTAATTAGTTCAAGGTGTTGACCCAAAGAGGGCGACGTTCATTTAAAACATTTCATGAGTGGGGACCCATATAGAATGAATACTAACAAATACAACAGTACACAACAAGACAGTGAAAGGACAGCGGAAGGTATAGGAGGGTCGGAATCGACTCTCAGCTCTCCATCCGCTCCGGGTGGGCGTAGTACCCAAGGTGACGAAATCGAAACCCTCCAAGGGCGCCAAAAAGGTCGGTGAGGCCTCTGTCCCAGGGGCAGTTACGGACAGACGGACGGGGGTAGTTGGCGGAAACCCGCCGGCTCCAACAAGGTGGTCGTACGAGTACGCGGCGGAATCGCGTTATGGGAGCCACCACGGCCTCGAGAAGTACCAACAAACCCCGGAAAAAACCCGGCTAGAAAGCTAAAGTCGGATCGACGTTTAGCAGCTAAAGTTATGGAGCGCTAAACTAATTTTTGGGCATTGCCACGCCCACTTTTCGCCAAAAATTACACCCAAATTTGTGCCTCCCTAGTGTGATGCTCTGTGCTAAATTTTAGTGACAAAACACTGGTTTATTGAAAACAAAAGAATTACAATTAATAGTAGTGATTAGCCGTTACGTTTTATCCTTTAACGAAAACGTCATTATTGCTCTTTTAAAGATCGAAATAGATGAACAAATCATTACTTCTTCATTTCTGGATTTTGATCCATCCACGTATTATTTTTTCGGGTCAGGCACACACACACATGCATACATACATACCCCTAAGGGACCACACATTATTGCATAATATTTGGTCGTTGGTCAATTTACACGCACATACATCAAGACATTGTTACTGTTGAACTTACCACTATGGTGAAAAATATGCAAATCACAGCCATGCCCACAATGGATGCCCAATAGGGAATGCCTATTACGGTCGATAACGCGACGCTCGGTGTGTAAACGGTAATGCCGAGGAAGAAAATTTGCCGAAAAATGTAGAGGCCGGAAGCGAGGCAGCGAACCAGTCGACTTTTAAATCTACAAAAAAGAGAGAGAATTACATATGAAAAAAAATATTACAGCTTTGTCTTTTTTTCGGTGCAATTAAAAAAGGTTATGCAAATCGCAGTGATTGCAATAAATTGTCTAATGCCTTTTTTTAGTGTGCATGTATGTGTGTTTGTATAACGGTACCTTAATTAAATTAAATTCAATGAGTAAATGTGAGCAACAACATCAATGGGTGGTGGTAATGGCGGCAATCTTATTAAAGTTTTAAATAAATTTCGGTTTTTACGGTACATTTTCAACGCGGCTTTTGCAATTTGATTTTATAAGCCGAAATACTGACTTTTTCATATCTTCAAAGCCATTTACTCGCGATTGGTAGCTAAAGCGCTGGCATTTCACTACTTCCACAGTTTTTATGGCACTGTTCCCATTTCATTTTATATTATTTTTGTTTTGGTTTTATATATTTTTCACCTACTCTATTACCACGGGGCGGCGTCACACCTTGTTTGCGCTGCAGTTTTTATTACAACACTATGTTTTTTTTTTAGACTGCCGCTTCCTCGTTTATGCGCACGATTCTTTTAATTAAGCAACAACAGTTGCAACAATAAGAATGCACTTCTAGAATGGTTACGAGCACTCAAACTATGTTAAGTGCGTAAAATTCTTTTATGAGCGCTCATAACACTCTTGTCCCCACTGCACCCTTGCACAGTGCAAATCTGCGGGAATAACTTAAGTGGTTTAATAAAAAATTCCTTTTTTAAATGTTTGCCATTACAAAAACAATTATATTCCAAAGCAATAACTTTATGTTTCATACGAATATGATTTTTATCGATATCGACCTTATAAGAATCGCCGAAATCGGACCATAAATTTTCAAGGCCCCATATATTTAACATGAGGACCTCAGTGCTTCTAAATAATTTACTGAAAATACTGGTAATTCTTTCAAATATTTTGAAGAAATTCAGAGGGAATGCTTTTCATCTAATGGTATCTATATCTCTGTGTCAAAAATGCGTGAAATCGGGCCATAATTTCATCTTGCACCCATATACTTAATATAAAGATTTTCAAACATTCAATGGACTTTATACCATATATATGCAGAGTATGTAGGTCAAATTGTGTGTTATATTAATAAAATTAAATAAATAAATTGTGAGAGTGTAAAATGTTCGGTTACACACGAACTTAGCGCCTCCTTACTTGTTTCATTTGTTGGTTTATACGAGAGAAAAATTGTCAAAGTTTGGTAGGAAATATACCAGTCCAATTACATATTTTGAAATAAATAGAAAACCCCATTCGTTTTTGGTATTAAGATTATTGGAAGCGTGCTCTTTAATTGGTCAAATTTATATGATTTTTCGTCTTTTGCATTTCGGAGAGGAATTTCTGGTTATCAACTGGAAATTTCCTTTCATTGCTTCACTTCAGCGATGTAAGTGGATTCATATGCAAATTACTGTACACACATACTGTTACATATATGCTTGTAATATTCTGTATGTGTTGGCCATAAATTGCTAACATTGTCTCTGCCATTTCGCAATTTGTTGCGGCAAACATTTTTATCGTGTTTTATATTATTTACTTGTTTTTTTCTATTCATTCTTCGTTTTTTTCTACCAATTTCATCTCATCGATCAGACAGGCATTTCATGTTGTCATATTTGCTGGAATGCCACTTTCGCACTCGCCATCATTAATATATGCAACCAATTTGTGCAGAAGCGCCTCAGCATGCATATTAACCATCCATTGAATGTGTATGTGTATGTGTGCCGTTGATGACGCCAAGTAATATTTAACCACGACTACGACATAGTATAATAATTTGTTTACGACCGCAGGCAGTTTACCGCAAAATGCGAATACGAAATGCGCAATACACGGCGCCCTGAGTGCACACTCCTGGCGCTCGAGTGTAGTCAGGCGCGCACTTGCCAGACAACAATTGAGCATTAAAGCGCGCATTTGCTGGAAAATTTAAAGCCGCGCACGCCGAACCAAGCAGATGTTGCAATTAAAAAGCTTAATGCGAAAATATTATCTATGCTGGGCAATGTTTTTAATATTAATTTCATATGCGTAAATGTCATTGTAGCGCGCTGCAGCTGGTAAAAAGCGCGTACAATGCATAAAATATGCAAGTAAACACATTCACACACACACATACTTACCTGACTTCTATCGCATATCAACAGTTTGCACAACCTTTCCGTAAACGTTTGTGTCAATTAATTAAAGTTCTGTAGGCGTTTTGCCTGTAAATAATGCACGCATGTGTATATATGTATCTGCATTATGGTTATGTTGTACACCTTGTCGTATGAGTGACATTAATTGATAATTTGCTGCGCGAAATTAAGTATTACGCGGCAGTGCCAGATAATTTTCGTCAATTAACTTGTTGTTGTCCATTCGAGTTTATGTTTAAAGTGTAATGTGAAAAGAATTCGCATTAAGACTTAAAAATAATATTGGTATAAAATATTCCCCTCAACCTCGTGAACACGCTATATCGACAGAAAATTATTTCTTCTAAGTGCGAGTACTTTATTGCTACCGACTCTATTATGCTCATGTGAGGCAAGTGTCAATACCAAATAGAGGGCAAAAGCAAAAAAGTAAATAGATTATACAAAAGCTTCAGCGCAACGACTTACCTTAAATCTAAGTACTGGTAGATGGACGTTATGCCCAAATTAAAGTAAACTGGCACAAATACGAAACACACAATGGGATAAGCGCTGACCATGCCGTAGATGCTCTCCCACATGCCGGAGCCACGATAAAACAGCTCATTGGGATAACCTGGGTAAGGCAATAAGTTGAACAATATTATAAATAAGCATTTGACTACATAAATACAAATACAAATTCAATATCCTAGTTACTGTATAAGAGGAAGATTCTAAAAAAAAAAATTAAAAAAATGTGGAAGCTGGTGAGACAGTGGCTTTGGCAAATAAAAATTAAATAAGTCCACCTGAGCGCTGGGTAATTCATCAATTTTCAAAATATGCTTGTAATCTCTCGAATGTCAAGCGCACGCATAGCTCTGTGTATGTGTGTGTAAATTAAACAATCCGGCTAGGTGCTGGGAAAGTCTTCTGGAAGCATTCTTAAGGCTAACATGTGTCCACTTAGATTTAGAGGACTTCATATGTGACCTTCGATACTTAATATTCAAAATCCCAAAGACATATTGGACACATTTGTCTATTTGTTAACATTACAATATATTGTTGAGTGTGTGGCAAAAAGCGATAAAAATATCATGGATATATGAATGTACAAACAAGGATCTGCTTTTAAAATTTGTATTATAAAATTCGTTAGAAATACTTTAATTCGCTTTAAGTCAGTGGACTTAATTACTTGATACGGTTTGCATTGCGACCGCTTGCATATTATTACTTATATAAATTATTCATTGTGCTCATTAACATTTTCAATAATTTCCCACAAATTCAATTAACTTTCTACTAACCAGTTCTTTTGAATGGCGCAAGGCATAGAACATTAGCGCGCTTTAATTGAATTTGAAATAAACTCAATTAACATTAATTTGTTTAGACTCACCTAGTATGTTGCGTATGTTAAGCGTGCCGCGTGCAATTGATAACATAATCGCCACAATTGATATGCCGCCGGTGGCAAAGACATAGTCGGCTTTGCCGCGGTCTTTCTTCTTGCCAAACAGACGTTTCCAGAGCGGTGCGAATACGGTGATCAAAATGAAGACCACAAACATGAAGTAGTCCCAGCCAAGTGTGTGCAGTTCTTTAGCCATTTTGTGTGTGAAACTGATTTATTTAGTGTGTTGGAAAATAGAACAAGAACTGAAAATAAAGAAAGAAAGGAGATTTAAATATATATACAATTTTAGTAAACAATAAAAATTTTATACATATTAATAAATAAGTATTTTGATAAGATTTGCAGGAAAACAATATTACTACGAATGTAGTGAATTTATATCAACTAAAGGTTAAATTATAATAGTAAAATCAACTAGTACAAAAATAGGTAAATATCTATATACTTTCTGAGAGACACAGAAACTTAATCCTTTTTCTCTATTGTTTTATTTTTGTTTTCTTCTTTTTGTTTTGTTGCCGCTTCGAATAGTTTATAGGCAGGTTGGCCAATTGGCTGATCGCACAGTGCTTGGCAGTGTGCTGGATGGCGTCCAACAGTGCCACATCAAGCAAGGTGCCACAGTGGAACACAAGGCATATGCATTTAGCACACTTTACTCTGGCCACAGACGTGTCTAACTGCCTTCTCCTCGCCACACCTTCACTTTGGCTTTCGAGTGCTGAAACACTGCCGTCGACCACCTTGACTATTGTGTGGCATGCATATTGCAGCTGTCACTGCTGCCTTCTCGACCCATGCCGTACACCACAGCTAACTTTGAGTATTCCTCTCAACTATTTATGTTTGTACGTGCGGCTGCCAAGCGTAGGATTTGCGTTTTTTCACTCTATTCTTTCGACGAATATTCCATTCGTTGGCGTTGTTGTGCAAGCAAGCAAATCAAAACATAAATCTTCAACAATTCTAGTGTAATTGAATTTCACTCCACAACACTGCATTACGCCGCGCTTCACTCCCTCTCTCTCTGTTGTACCTCCATTGCCCCTTTCTTTTGTTATATAGGCATATTGTTTTTGTTTTAATTCGACTCGATTTTCCTTGATAGAAAAAAACAAAAACAATAATAATATGTATTTATAACAGTAATGCAGTAGCATTGCATCCTTAAATCCTCAGGAAAGAGCTGCCAAAGTGTTTAGAGTGCTTTTCCCATTGTGGTCAAATATTTAGCGTGTTGTTGTCGGTCAAATGTTTGTTGGCGTTGTTGTTGCTGAACAGCAAGGAATTGAAGAATAGTAGTAGTACAACGTTTGAAAGTTTATTAGATAATGGCATAGTTTGACTGCCTGCTGACTCTTGGCTCCGGGCAGTCTTGTTTGCGTTTGTGCTCCAGGTTATTTACATGGAATTTAAACCACACATACACACACCAACACATAGATACATATAGATGCATACGTTTAGTGTTCGTCAATTGTGCACAGAGCTTCTGCGTAGACGAATATGTTCTTCATGTAAATACCACAGAGAAGTACTGAAGTTGTTCGATAAAGTAATGAGTCCTCTCTGACAAATGAAATACCACTTGACATTGCTGTGGAACATCGGTGAGTGGAACCGAGTTTGGTATGAAATCCATTTTGAATTCATTTAATTAACACCGAAATGGTCGAAATAAAGCACAGATATTTCAGGTCAGTAGCAAATGAGCTTTTACATATGTAGCATAGAAGAGAGTTCGTTAGGCCTTCAAACATTATAACAGTGATTTGATTTTTCCATGAACTTTCAAGAAAATTGCCAAATTATACCTTTAGCCTTAATAGATCAGTTTTAAGAGTCTTGAAAATGATACGCTATAATATCGATATTAAAAATTTAATATTTTTTTATAAGTTCTCTAATATAATATTTTCAGGATTTCACGTTCCACATACAATTAGTTTCACATTATACTTAACGGTGATACTCAGTGAGAAAAACTCTCTAGAAACTGACTGCTACGTGGAACGTCTGCCTAATTTTCGCTATTTGTGGACCGAAGACGAATTTGCAATTGCTTGCTTTTGAATCTTTAGAATCATATCATGATTTTTCGGATCGTTAAACCAAATATTTTCACTTACTTTTACTGCTTACTTTTTTATCAATAGATGAGTAAATATGTAGTATATTCTTGCAATATTTTTTTTAAATATTTATTTCACTGATACCAAAACAATTAAACAATTATTTAATTTCCGTATATTAAAGAACGGAAGGAGTTTGAGCTTTTCAGAGCCTCAATGCACTCACTCGCATGGTTTGTTGGCAGTGTAAAAATTTAAACACTTTAGAATTAGTTGCCCGTAATCTCGAAGTACTTCAAAGTAGCCTCATAGTATCACTTTAACACGTGGATTGCGCCTCGATAGATCTTTCTCGGCAGTGTAAACATCAAGTTAATTAACGCGCACTATTCAAGTGAAATAATTTCATTCACTACCGAGCGACATACCTGCAATAACTGCCGAATCTGATAGCTTTATAAATTTTAAATAGCGTCACTGCCACATACGCGTTATAATAGAGCATATATCCAACTACCGTACTCTCAAACAAACACATGTACAATTAGTCAGCACCTACACAGCGACAACTGAAAAAGCCTCCAAAGAAATATTTCATTATACGCTTATTGTTTTTTGTGTATTTTCAGCTCAGCATTTGCGTTAAAAATTTCTTGGAACAAATAAGTTGTTTCTCCTATTTTTTAACATATATACATACATTTGAATATAAAATGATAGATACTGTTTTGTTGCAGTTGTGCTTTTCTTATTTGCCTACTTATACAGTTGAAGCTGCGAGCAAATAAGCGCTCCTCGTGCTCTTTATTTAAACTATTGTCATGCTGAGCACCGCTGTGTTCACTAAGCAAACTGCGCAGAGCCGTTAAAACATGCTAAGGGAGGAGTTGATGATGAAAGGGCTGTTGATGAAATGGCTAAATATTTAATTGTCTCTCGCACACACACACATACATACACACACTTATACCGCATGCGTCTCATCTGTCACAGGTGTTGTAGCATTTCTTTGTATAGACAAACATTTTGTTACCATTGAGACAATAGGGGCTGTAAACTGTTTTAAGAGTAATGAAATGTATATGAACTTACATTCAGTCAAGCATACCCGGTGGGACTTACACCATAGCTGAGCTCAAAGCTGCCGGAAGGGTCGGCAGGTCGGCAGGTCGCGGATAGCCGGACGGCCTGTAGTAGCAGGTTAGTTGCGATCGCCGACGATGAGCGACAGGAGTGGAGGAGTCGGTAAAAAAGCCAGTAACCCCGATGATGTTCATGTGACAGTGGCGAACCGACACCGCCTCTTATAATTAGGTTTCCCCCTCAACATACTTGGCCATGTTGAGTAATTCAAAAACCCAGACGCGACGGATCCAAAATGGGCGGCTTCCATGGTTCCACCATGTTAGGTGCGGCTGATTTAATAATCTGACCGATATACTGCACGGCGCAGTGGGAGTCCCTAGAAGTCTCGACAACGACAGCGACGTCTCCGCTGGTGAGATTAAAAGGGTGATGAGCCTGCTCTGCCGAGGTGTCCCTGTTAGTGTACTGATACACTTCTGTCCTTGGTCAGGGAGTGTGTAATGGACGTAGGAGTAGTAGCCTGCGTTGCTCCCGGCGAGCACCGGTCTGTCCGTTTTTTCCCAAAAAACAAAATGGCGACTGGCGATCAGTAGCCTGTCAAAATGTAGTCTTTGGCCTACGGTAGCCTGTAGGCTATAGTCGGGGCTAGTATAGATACACAATAGGGTGTAAGTTTCCACTATAAAGCATCCCAAAATATAATCCCGCATAAATAAATAATAAAATAATAAATTTATATGTTTGCTGATAGTCTATTTTTCCACAACATTGACGCATATCAGTGGTGCTCAATAAAATAATTATCATTGACAATTTAAGAAGTCTGAAACACATTTAGGGTACTCACAAGTTGTCATAAAGTGTTGTAGAATCATAAAGTTTTAAACGTTTACACTGGTTTAAAAAAATTGTTGCTATTGTTTAGAATTACGACTCAGCGAATTCTGTTGGTTGTATATTGAAAACATTTTTTTTGGTCAATCAGTTTTTTTTTCAGATTTATCACAACAAAATTATAATTTTTTTTTTAACATTTTCATTTATGACTTTTAACTTTATGAAAACTTGTTAGTGCCCTAATTGTTTTATTTGCCTTAGGCTTATAGTTCAAAACTTTATGATTGCCTTATTGGCCTTATTATATCCATTTTGTATACTCTCGCAACAAAGTTGCTGAGATAGTATTATAGTTTTCTTCACATAAAGATTGTTTGTAAGTCATAAAACTAAACGATTGAGATATAAGGTTATGATCAGGGGGAGATTAGATATGTAATTCGAAGGTCTGCCCGTCTCTCCATGCAACGGATAACATGAGTATAAATAAGTAAGGTAGGGCTGAGTTCGAGTGTCACCGAACATTTTATACTCTCGCAATTTATTTATTTAATTTTATTAAGATAACACACAATTTGACCCGCATATTCTTCATATATATATGGTATAAAGTCCATTGAAAGTTGGAAACCCTACTAATAGGTATAGGGAGCTAGGTGAAGTTCTGAGCCGATTTCATACATTTTTGGCACATAGACATATTATTAGAAGAAAAATATTCCCTCTGAATTTCTTCAAAACATCTGAGGGATTTATGTTCGATATCACCCGAACTTAGCCCTTCCTTACTTTTTTCTTTGTATTATTGTCTCAACTAAACTAAACTATATCTTCGTGGTGCTATCTGCGTGATAAAAAAACACAAATGAAAGTGAAAATAAAAACGTTTTTTATTATCTTGTTAATTTCGAAGCTTATGTTCTTATCTACTGCGGATTTTGTGCCACAATTTGCTTCCTCATCTTGCTCTGTCATTTTGACGGATATGTTAAAATGCGAATTTGTTGTAAATTATTTATAAAAAACGATAAATTAACATTAACTCCCAACAATATATAAAATAAATAAACAATATTCATTTCAAGAAAGACTTCAAACCAGAAATAATGTTGGTACGTGAGCAGCAAAACTGGCGACAAGGATAAAAAACCCACCCACCCAACATTGATTTCTTGAATAAGCAAATCGAATTTAACATTACTTTGGAAGTAGAAACAGCAATAAATTAAAAGTCATTTAATAACCAGAAGAATCTTGCTAGCAACAGCAACAACATTTACACAGTGACTCCAAAATTGTAACGATAAAATTGTTAATGTGTCCCGACTAAAATAGTCGAGTGCTTTCAAAGCTGTTACATTGGTGTCTTCACTACAAGAGTAGGCAGCATCCCTCAAATTGTACACGATCAATTAAAATACCCAGTAGGAATTTCTTACGCAAAACAGTTGAATCAGAATAAATACGAAAATATTTTTTTTTATTTTAATTGAAACAAAATTCTTTCAAAATGGAGGCATCCACAATATAATTTCTTCAGCTCATTTTAAACTGCATTAAGGGTTAGGGGTAGTCAGGATTTTCAAAAAAATCAATTTTTTTGCATTTTCGTTAAGTGCTCAGTAGATTTTAATGAAATTTATACAGCTTTTAGAATACATAATAAACTCAGGCCTGATCGAAGAATTTTTTGAATTTCCATTTTTTTAAACCAATTAATTTTTTCCTGATAATCTAGAAAAAAGTTCCTGAGGCCCCCATTTTGCTAATTTTTGAAATTGATTATCCATTTTTTTATTTGATTATCAATTTGTAAAACTAATTTTTCTCATCCGATTGATTTTAGATGATTTTCCAAGGACTTATGACAGTCACCGCAAGGACCTTTTTTGAAACTGAGATTTTGACCCATGAGTGGGCGGAGCCACGCCCATTTAAAATTTGGTATAGATATAAGCAGTTCTTCTATACCATGTTTAGCATAAAATTTAAGGTTTCTGGTTTCCGATTTCATTCATTTAGGCTGTATAAGGAAGTGCATAAAGGAAAGGACTCTGGAGAAATCGGTTGATATAGCTTTAGTTGTTTACGATATATGTACAAAGAACTTAGTAGGGGCGCGGCCACGCCCACTTTCCCAAACAATTTACCTCCAAATATGCCCATTCCTAGTGCGATCCTTAGTACACATTTTTTTATGGCTTAGTTATGGTAGTTTATATGTTTTCGATTTTCGCCATATTGAGGGCATGGCAACGGTCTCGATTTCGCTCATTTGCAATACCAATCTTCTCATGGTGCCAAGGAATATGTGTACCAAGCTTCATTAAATTTTTACTCAAGTTATCGCTTGCACAGATGGACGGACAGATAAGCGGATTCAACTCCACTCGTCATCATTTACATATACATATATAACCCCATAACTAACTCTTTTTTTGTCAGTGTGATACATACAACCATTATTTGAACAAAATTTTTTTATAATTAGGCTATTCCGTACCGCACATTAGGCGATCCACATAATAAAATAAATAAATAATGAAGAATTTTAATGTGTTGTATATGCATTGCCCTCGCACCGCCTACCTACACTTGGCCATACCTAGTTTGATGTTAATATTTACATATGTGAACACATTTAGAAGGTGCCAGTTTAAGTACTCGAGTGGATAAGCAGTCAAGCGGTTGTTTGCGCACTTACGCCGTCTCTTAGCAGCAAATGGCATGGAATTCATTCACTATAAAACTATAAAATTTTGTTTGACACCATCAAATGTACCTGTCAATTAACTTTTCGATAACATTATTTTTTTGATGAAAAAAAAAACAAATATTCGTAGAATTTTCAATAATTCGTATGCGATTATTGCGCAATTTTGTTTTTGCCGTCGTGTTGCTAAATTATTTTCCTTTTTCACTTTTGCAACGTGTGAACTTTCAATTAGTTTTAATAGTGGCGCATATTGTCAGTTTACAACTTTCCGAAATTCATTTGTAGTCACAGCTGAAGTGTGAAGGCGACGAGTTTGATAAATGCCATTGCATAAAATGTGTAATTACGCTTTTGTGTTATTTGTTTTTGTATTCTCGCAACAATGTTGCTAAGAGAGGATTATAGTTTTGGAGTAGTTTTAATAACCAATCAATTTCAATTAAACATTTCATAATTTAAGACTATTCATTAACTGATTTTAAAATATGAAAATATACTTGTTTAGAATCTCAATTGGTTTTGATGGATTATCTTTTATTATTTGATTTAATTTTTTATATTTTTTTAAATATTAGCGCCTTGATGTTCACCTTTCTGTAATTAAACTGCATTAAAAGTTTATACTTAATCACATAAATACACAAGACTCCGTTCCGCTGCTTATAAATAAAATAGAAAGCTTTGACTACCACATTGTCCACTGTCAAAGAGTCACATCACAATACAGTTTTTCGAGATTTCGATTCTAGATTGGTTCTCAAGAAAAACTTGAAATAACACAAGCTTAATATCTGACTTTATTATTAATAAAATATTAAAAACTGTTTTGATCTTAGCATCAGCATAATTTTATCGAACAAGAAAAATTATAAAAAAAAAATTCACACATTTTATTGAAACTAAGATCTTGGAACACCATTAAACCGACTGATCTTTACACTTTTTAACATATACTTCTCTTGTAAATTGATTGAGACACACTCACATCAAATGAATATCAAACTCCAAAGTTTTTAGGAGAATATTCACATCCACTAAACCTCTATAGAGTATACAGTTATAAACTCTCCGCTCGACAGCGACACTTGGACATTTTTGGCAGACTAAAACTATGCCTCTTTTAGCGGTGAGTATATATACAACCTTGTAGGTAATAATACATTCCATCCATGTCTTCCATTGTTAATATTTGAAAAGTGAACAAGTAAGGAAAGTCTAAATTCGGATACAACCGAACATTTTATACTATCGCAATTTATTGATATAGTTTAATTAAGATAACACACAATTTGACCCATATATAACGGCTACAGCTGTAGATAAGATATTTTTGTAAACTATAGAAATACAGATATCATATTATAAATGTTTAGGTGTATTATCGCCAAAATATACGATGCACTCTTAAGCTTGAATATGTATTTTTCGCCGATGGATGAAAATCCGTGTAGTCAGGGTGTCAAGAAATTATTATATATCGAATTTCATGGATCATTGGAGTAGTTCCTGAGATATGGGTTTTGACCCACGCTCATTTTCCATTTATTTTTAATCTGAGTGCAGTTTCCTCCTGTCATTTCTTCTCTAAAATTTAGCGTTTCTGTTGTTTTCCGTTAGTGAGTTAACGCACTTTTAGTAATTTTCAACATAACCTTTGTATGTGAGGTGAGCCCACTTCACTTATTTTGGCCACGCCCACTTTTCAATAAAAAATTACATCAAATATGCCCCTTCTTAGTGCGATCTGAACAATAATTCGATTTCACCAATTTTCATTAGCAACCCTCCCAAGGTATCAAAGAACATGAATACGAAGTTTCGTCAAGGTACCTTAATTTTTTATCAAGTTATCCTCGACTATAACTCGTCTCGTCATCCTGATCATTTTGATACATATAACACTATATCTAACTCGTTTAGTTTTATGACAACCGTTATGTGAACAAAACTATAAAGCTCTCTTAGCAACTTTGTTGCGAGAGTATAATTAAGAGTAGATTGCCAATCACTTCAAAATGAGTGTTTTCAGTTAACACTTATCGAACATGTCAAGTCAATTGTGTGTTGTAGGAAAATCAAACATATGTGAAGAGCCAACAACAAATGATCGTGTAATCGTGACAGCTGCTAAGAAAAACAAATTTCATTTATAACAAGAAAGGAAGGGCTACATTATATCCCAGACTGTTCGGGTGTAACCAAGCATTTTATACTCTCGTGATTTATTTATGTACAAAGTTTTATTATGAGTACACACTATTTCGTATATTCGGCAGCAAGTCTACTAGAATAACGAAATTCATTATATATACAATGGGGGCTGGGATAATTCTTAGACCGACTTCAAAGTTTTTTGCATCAAGCCATATTATATCCAAGACTATTCACTCACTTAATTGAATTTTTCGCAGTTTTCAACATAACCTTTGTATGGGAGGTAGGCATGGTTGTAACCCGATTTAGCAGGGCCCGGGCCCACGCCCACTTTTCCAAATCACTTCTTAGTTCGATCCTTTGTACCAAAGAAACACGTGTACCAAGTTTTATCAAGATGTTACCATCTTGTCAAGTTACCAGACAGACATTCGGATTTCAAACAAAACTATTATACTCTCTTAGCAACAAGTTGCGAGAGTATAATAAATAATAGGAATAAATTAGATTACGAATTATGACAGCTTCAAATGGGGCAATAAACACACGGAATGTTGTTGTGGTTGGCTTTACATTGTTGTCATAAACGGGTTACAAGGCGACTCATGATCATGTCCGCTTTTCATAACGCCGCCAGTCAAGTGCCTGATAAGCGCACGCTAAGTGCGACGATAAATCAGACTCAATGCTAAAGAGTTCTGAATATTCATCAAGAATTTAACGATAGTGCGCTTAATTATAGTTTGATAGCTTTAGTTGTTTTGATTTTATGATTATAATTATTGGGCCTAATTATTGAATCCGCAGCGAATTCGATTTTAAAACGATAATATTTTTCGATCGAAAATTTTCCTGCACTCATTGATTTCGTCAATAAACTAAATATTAAAAAGTGAGAACGTAAAACTGTTTTAAGGACCTTTATCGACAAATGCGACAAATTTTATGAATTAAATTGTCTGAGTTTTTTGCTTTATTTCGTATTGGTCAGTTTTAAAACCTTCTCATCGAGTAAACTTAAAATTAGTTTATTTCGCTTTTAAACGCCTCAAATTAATTTTTGTCTCTTGTCTCTAAAATACCCCTATATCCGTAATCCTATTTACATAAAAACTTCCAATGGTTTATTTCTTTCGCATTTCTTCAACTCACCCATCAACGGATAGATTTCGACCAAAATTTTCGATTTTGCGGATTCAATGATTTTGAAATTAGCGACATCTATTAGCCGCGGAATGTATTTTTAGTTGGTAAGTGAGTTCACTTCGATGGAAAATTTTATTTTCAATACGGCTTCAATGATTTCAACGTAAAATTTTTCGATCATATCGAACCATTTTACGATCGAAACGGATTCAATGATTAGGCCCAATATGTTTTATTTTATTTTAAATAAAATCATTGAGCAACTTGGACCTTTAGTTTTTTTCAAAACTGCGAAAAGGATACAAAACCGGGATATTTATTTAGGAGAACTTTCGAAAGGACTTACAATTCGTTTGAAACACGTAAGCAAAAAATTCTAAAGAAATTGAATTAAATACTAGTCGAGAAATAACGGATACATTTGAGCTCTGTTTGATCAAGATTTATTTAATTTAAATTTCGAAATTGATTTATGTAATTGTTAGACCGAAAAATGAACAGAAATTCTGCGAATTATTTTCGGTAATTATTAAGCTAAGTTATTCAAGCCTAAAAAAACCTAAAATACTATAAAACTAAGCTCACTATATCTGCATATCTTTAGCATTAGTATATTTAAATGCTAAAACATACCTTGCCAGATTAATAAAAAAAAAAACATATTGTGAATAAAAATAAAATTTAATTTATTTTTCAAAGATTAACTTTCAATAATTTTAACTTATTATTTATTCTTAAAGTAATTATTTTTATTTATAAGACTCAATCTTTGCTTGAATTATACTCGCAATATTTCCAATAAATTCACTTTTACAAAAACGCTTCTAAAGTAATGTCATTGGCACCAAATTGAATTATAAACATCAATAACTTTTCATTTTTAATTAAAAAAAAATGTCCCTTTATTTCTTGGCCATAGAGTTAGACGTCTCGCTAACCGCACGGTGTTGTTACAATTTGCGATCTGACCGAAACGTGCCGTCTACATGCTGCTATTTGAAATAGGGCGTTGTATTAAAACACTAAATAGTATATAGCTATATACGAGTAGGCTTATATCCAATAATTCACAACTGTTTGTATGTACTTATAATTTTTGTAAACTGGTAAGGAGCTTATATCATAAAAAAATTTTAAAAATATATATGTATATAACTGTTTTCCGATTTATGTACTTATTTCTAAGGCATGAATGCATCGTATATATGTATATATATAACATTTTTATATAATATATATGTATGTCAAAAAATACATGCAAGTAGTTCCCACGAATGTGAGCATAGACAACATGCATTTCCATATATTGTTGCATTGATCAGTACAATTAGTCAAATTAATTAATGATCACAGTGTGTCTTCATCAACTTCATCATACATCATTAATTCATTATTAAAATGACTTAGTTAACTAATTTTCTTAGCCTATATATATATATGTATGTAGTAATATCTGTATGTGTGTGTAAATTCTGGTGTAATTAACATTACTAGTTAGTTTAGAAGCTTTTAAGTTATTTGTAACTTTCAGACTTAAACATTACTAACAATAAACTGTATATGTATATAGATAATAACATTAGCATAATATCATTAAAATATTAAGTAAATTAACTTAAGTCGCTACGATGTACGTTAAAATATCAAGGATACCCCACATATTAGACGCCATCCATCAGCCAATGGTACATATCACACTGTCTCTTTCTCCTTGAACTGACGGTATGTGCCATTTTCGCCACCACTTGGTGGTGTATCCAATTCTGCTGCTCTCGCTAGACTACCCTTCGTGATGCTACGCTCATCGATGCTGTCATTTTTGTGGCCATTTTGTCCATTGGTGAACACAACATCAATGGGATTATGTTTCTGCTTCTCATTGCTAGTGCCAATAATAATATTCGATTCGGTTTGTCCATCAAACGCCAAATTTACTTTTGCGCCTTTTACTTTCTCCACTCCAGTCAAATCACTGGTGGCTTCACCGATAATATATGGTTTGTCGCCAGGGAAACGTTCGCACCAACGCAACACAACCGGATGTAGAAGTTTAGCATCGTAAGCATCTTTGGGATCTCGTGTCAGATAACTGATTATAACACCAACACCAATAGTAATCACTGCGCCAAGCAAACTGTAGTACATATAACTGATGGAATAGAACGTCTCCAAAGGAGTGCTGTAAAGAGTGCGACAAATATTGAAATTATATTATTTAGTGGAGACGGAGTGAAGTTAGAAGCGCTGCTATCTCAGCAACTTTCTCAAACTTGACAAGAGAGCAGCGCTCAAAGATAGCGAACAGCGAATTTAAAATGACTATTGTTTAAGAAATGGTTCTACTTGAAAAGCTACTGTCTATAATCTATATACATTTTGATTGAAACTTCTGTTATAATTACCGTTCAGGCGCCATAATTGTTTGTTCTAGCGGCGAAGTATTGTTGAGCAGCGAATGTGAGATCAGCCAAGATTGTTGGAGTTCCAATGGTTTGGTTATAGATGGCGAAAAGGTTGTATTGGTGCAGCCCTACGTAGCAACAAAATACATAAGATTAGCATTAAAAACCAAGTGATCTCAAAATAAAGAATGTACCTCTGTAGATGTGGGTAGGAAAGAGTTTTGAGCGCTCTTGTCGACCGTAGCGCTGCCAGCGATGATCCACAGTATGAAAGCGCAAGATGAAATCATGCCAGCGGAGGTACCCTATGGAAGAAGGAAAGCGAAGAAGAGAAAATGAAAATGTACTTGAGTCTCGCACACACCGTTAAACGTAGGGCCAGCACGCATTGCTACGCAAAACTAATTAAAATCAATCAACAAGTGCGGCGTACACAATACCGTTGGCCAACCTAATGATGTTGTACGGTGAAATATGGTTATCATACGACAAATTAATTACCTTCCAATTAGCAATCGGCACCAGCATGGCCAGTATAAAGCAGCCCAATAATGGGCCAGATGTAGCCGAAAATGCCAACAACGATGATTCAATTACGCCGGACAGTAGACCCACACCGAAAGCAACACCCATTGTAATGAAGCCACAAATGACGGTTATAATCTTTAGAATGAAAAGCTGTTGCTTGTCGCTGAGTCCCTTGAATTGTGGCATTTGCGAGATGAAATCCTCCCAGCAAACAGTAGCTAATGAATTTAAATTCGAAACCATCATGCTGTTGGGCCGACGCACAGACAAAAAGACACCGTAGTTAGAGTGAATGAAGAACAATAAATTAGAGAAGCGTTTTATGAGTAATTGCAAAGGAATAAAATGTGATTAAGTGTTCATAAATTGGCACTAAATGCAGAGTAATTAAAATGTAATCTGTAACACTTGTTTGCATACATACCACAGGGCACCGTTGAAGAGCATTGCCATGAAAATACCCACGAAACCGGGTATTACGGCCAACTGGTCCTCCACGAAAAATGGCAAAATTTCATCTGGTTTGCGTATGTAACCCTCAGCGTATGGATCACAATTAATGTAGGTTGCATAGATGACCATACCCGACAGCCAGGAGAGTGAGAAGAACACGACGATGATGGGTATATTTGTCATCATGACGCTATAAAGCAGGGTATTCACGAATTATTGAAATGTATTTATATATTTTTATTTACATTTTTACTAGGAAAAAAGTAAATATCGTTTGGTACTTACCGTCGCACCTGACTCATGGATTTCAGTGAAACATAACGCTGCATGAAATTTTGTTGACAGCCGAATTGTGACAATGACATGAACAATTGACCCATCCATGCAGAGAGCGTGTCTACGCGCACAGTCATGTCGCCGGTGAAGTTAAAGAATGTTAAACGCCCTGTGAATGAAAATAAAATAAGGAAAGATATGTAAGTAAAGAGTACTGGTATATGTAAACTGATAATGCTATTGAATAACAAAAATTATTATTTTTTTAATGAATACGCTGCCCTACTTTAGGGTTACTGAGGAAGTGGATCTGACGGTTGTCGTGTTCTGTCAGTAGATATCAAAATGCTGGAACAATACTGTCAGCTTTTAAGTTAATTTGGAGATATTGAAAGACAGAGAGTTGGCCTAACTGAAACCTGGTTCCATAATTATTTGTTCGGAGAGGTTCTTTGCAACTCTCGTAAAGTTGGGGATGGCTTAAAATGTGTTGGACCGTCATTTTCCAAATAATATGACCCCACTAGCAAGACGAGAATATATGATTGAGGACTTATGAAGGTTCTTACAAGTTTTAAGCCGCTTCGGAATTTAATACAAAGGTAATCGGGTATTTTAGACCCTGTTTAGTTTGATGTATTCGCTTTTCGATCGATTCTGCGAAGACTGGTAACTTTTTAAAACATTTTTTTTTGATTTATCGACTAGATTTTGGTAGTAAGTTTAATTTATTACTAAAATGTGAAAAATTGGTGAATTATTACACACAATATGTCAATTTCTATTATACTTTAATGTCTACACTTTTATTCAAGCGTCACTAAGGCATCAACCGAAGCAAATTTACCTACGAACAATCATATATATGTTTGTACATACATACATAGGATTCTTGTCCTTCGTCTACCGTTTGCTATTTCCGATTTTTTTACAATCCATACTTTCGCCTATGGCAGATAGTAGAGGAAACCTTTCTCTCTGCTAGTTTGAGTGGTTGTCCATTTTTCGGACTCTACCTTCAGTATTGTAGGTAAATATTTTAGCCACAAGTTGTTGTGTGTTTACTTCGGCATATACGCATATACAATTACATAGGGGCATAGTAGGGTATGCGTATCTCCAATTGTTGAATATGCACAAACACATTTGTTGTAGACGTGTCTTTCCCCGCCCTTTCGTCAGCTGTTGCATACGATGATTTCGTCGTCATGCGCTCGCCCAACGGTCACTCATGTAATTTCTGCTCTGTCCACATTGTTGAGTTTCGAATATCACAATCTTTTCGTACCGACGACACATCACGTTCCACCCGACCCATAATTTGTTTGCTTTGCGTATTTACATTCTCACTTTACCTTTTAACCAATTTTGTGGTGAAATTATAATAAAAAAACCAAATAAAAAAAAACTAAAATCGGTTTTGTACATTTTATCCTCAATGCAAACACAAAACCGCTCACGTGTAAGATTGTATGTATGTGTGTGTCTATGAGGCGCTTACGTTTGTTTACCCGCCGACAATTCTTACCCAACGAGACAAACACATACGTACACACATACACATGGGCAATGGCATCATCTACGCTTTGAGTGCCAGTTATGAGTGGCACTTTTTGCGCCAACAGCAACAACAACAACACCAACAAGAATTCTGGCAGTAGCAGCTTAAAGCTGATAAGACTTGAATGGATAATAAGGTATAAAATGAATGATTTGTTAGGATGCCATTGCCTTCTTGCTGGCATTATTGTTGTAGTTGTTGCAATTTGTGTATGCCTGCAGGATATTGACTTGAAAATTGTGGCTCGTCTAAATAGCAGGCTTTACACAAATAGTTAAACTCACATATAAGTACGATGTTGTAAATAAATGTAAGTGTGCATACTTTACATACACACTGTCTATGTTAAATAAATACACACGCACACACACGCATGGGAGAAGAAAAATGCACAACATAACGGGAGTGATATGTAATTTTATATGACGTTGTTCATTTATGTAGTTTATGTATTTAAAATGAACAACCTTGGTTTAGGTCGCACTACACAAACACATATAACCAGACATACATACCTACACACAAACAACTGTTATTTTTGTGTGATTTTCTACGTAAATATTCTCTGATTTCCATAGGGTAATGCCCTCTAAATTAAATTAGCTTATGCAGTGTTCGACGAAGTAGTAAAAGCATTAACAATTAAAATAAGTTTTCAGCATAAACTATTGCGGAATGAGATGTGTTTCGAAAGAAGTTAGACACTTATTTTAAATATGCATAAAGTGCATAATAAATAGATTACTACGCGATTTTAGTGAAATTTTCGAAATAAAATTGAGACAAGCCGAAATGTGAGTACTAAGAATAGAAGATGGACAGCTTCAAATTCATATAAACTAAGAAACACCTCCATATTTATCTATAACTAGCAGACCGCTCCGGCTTCGCACGGGCTTAAACAAACATTTCAAAAGTTATAAGTTGTTACACACTCTCCCATACATATGTATGTACTTTACCGTTCCTTGCGTGGGTTAAAAAAGTAAAATGAGGAAAATTCGAATATGAAATTATATTTTATTTCCAATGAGCTAAAACTTGATTACGATCTCTAGTCTTTGGTGTCCGTTGTCTTTCTTTCTGATTATGAAGGAACGCTCAGAGTTCGACGGCCTAGTGCGAGCTTGTATATTTCTAATATTTTGTTCTTCAAGCCGCTGCACACGCTCCGTACTTGACTCTCAAGCGCTTACTAGGCAGGTTTTGAAATTTTGTTTAGCAAACAGCTGCGAGCACTCGTTACTCGACTCTTTGGCACGCGATTGCGATGCGAAGAGTATGACTTGCAAGACGATTTTCAGTTTCTGATTAGGATTCTCCATCACGGAGTCTTTTTGATACCCTACCTGGGAACTATTTCCAGAAAGTTGAGATTCTAGCTATAAATATAGCCTATATTACTCCGGGTGAATTAGCTTTCCAATGGTGAAAGAATTTTTGAAATCGGGACAGTAGTTTTCGAGTTTATTCAATACAAACATATATACAAATCATTCCTCTTTGTAATAGTAGTATAGATTGTAAGGCTTAAGAGCTGTTAATATTTTTAAATCTTTGATTTTAATTCTTTGATTATGTCTTTGAGTGTTTAAACAGCTCAACAAACCATAAGCTTAAGGTTTCACAAACTGATCTCCTGAACTTACAATAATTTCCGCATTTTGCCGAACCCGATATTAACGATACTAGTATGTTAACGATACTAGTATGTTAACATTTCCAACATAAATCAGCTCAATTCTAAGCCTCTTTGGATCGGTTAGATTGGATTAGTTTACAATATGAAAATCGCACTGCGAACTAAGGTCTAAGGAGAGGACACCCTTCGGATCGGTTACTGGAGCATCACCTAGCGATAGGACTATTTCGTATCCCACTGAATGTAGAATGACGATGCTGTGGAATCATTGTGTCATCAGATGTTATGTGATCTAATAGTTACTAATTAACTTAAGTGACTTTATGAGCCCGCATGAAGTTGTCAAGCTCTTTAAATAGAATCACTTACATGCTAGACTACTGTGGGGCTTAACACTGTAGTCGGTTTGTTGAACTCAAAATCAAAATAATACCTTAATGAAGCCATATTGTTGGAATAAAGGTATAAACATAAAATTAAACTTAATGAATTTCCAATTGAATACCCATATACACTAGATAACCCTTTTCATACTCATTTGCAGATGATTCACAAAGACAGATGTGGCATAAAATCTGGCACATTAAACTCTAACATACACAAATAATGGGGCCGTTAACACCAAAACACTATATGTATATACATACATATAAGTATGTCGAACATTTAGAGAAGCATATCGACGAAAAAATTGAATAATTCCCCAAACATACGGAAGGATTTTTTAAAGATTGGTGCTACTGAATATTTCTTCTTGCGTTTCTGCGACGGAGGCGCGCTTCGATTTGCAAATAACATACATACATGATTGATACCACCCATACCCATTCATCATAATGTATAACGGCATTCAATATGAATAAATTGGCGCATTTACTCAATGACACTGCGTGTGGTGGGGGGTGATGGGAGGCTGCCGTATTTCGGCTTTAAACAGCTGGCAAGTGCCGTTTGCGGTTTGTTGCGTCTACGTGGAGTTACGAAAAATGATGCGTCAAAGAAATTACAAACAGCACCGAATAAAATAAATAGCACTCCGAGGCAGTCGATAAACCAAAGGGTCCCCTAGCGTATTCGGCAAGCGTAAAATAAAGCTTCGACAACGGAAGCTTGTGAATTGGGTTGCGGTTGCCCGACGTTGAAAACGACGGGTGTGTTAATATTGCATAATGTTCGAATAAATATTTATTGCAGTAGCGTTTGATAATTGAATAAAGTGAATTTAATATGATGTGCCTATTAAACGCTATATTAATGTGGCAAATATATTCATGTTATTGTCGAGCTTTGCCTAGCATGTGTATATGAAGAGTTAAAGAAATATGAAAAAAATATTTTTTTAAAGCTCTGTATGTAACTCATTTTTCGAGATATTGGTATTAAAAAAATTGTTCCCAACTTTATTGTGTTCAAAATTTAATATTATGGATTAATCCCCCCAGGAATCTACTTTACTAAATGAAATAAAAAATATTTATACTCACCATTATCGCGATTCACTTCGTAGACGTGTTGTACGCCGCCACTGGCCATGAGACCTTTGACAATGACAGCTAATGTCACCAAAATGACAGTTACTGTTGATGTAATTTAGAAGTGTCAGTAGACCAAGCAAGGTAATATGTAAGGAAAATAAGTAAACGGTATAAAGTCGTTAAATTGAAAATTGATCCTTAATAATTTAAGTGTGTTGAATTTACAACAAAAAAGTACTCACCAGTTTGTATGACATCGGCATTAATGGCTGCTTTCAAACCACCCTGTTGATAGAAGAAAAAAATTGAGTTTAGAGTAAAATAATAATCTTTTTAAAAGTATGTAGAAAGTTATATTGAGTATATAAAATTAAGCAATATCACTCACACTCACACTTTCCGATTCACCGTTTCTCTAACCACACTGAATCACACTTCTTGATTCACTACAAAACCTATTTGAATAAACTTTGAAAAAGAGATTTTTTGAGGTTACTTGGGTACTCTGGTCATTATATAACATATTCTTTCACATTATACCTTGATGCTTGTTGAAAAGCTGTGTACCATCTAACACGTGAGAGCTTTAAGCTTGCTCTATATATGATATGTAAGATTTATGGCTAGAATGTTGACCCAAGCATTATGAGACATAACTAAATTATTTTATTTTAAAATATGAGAGTCTATCTGTGACTAGTGCGTTAGAAATGATGTGCTCTTTAGCACTTAGCTGCGGAATTTTCATTGATATTGGCATTATGAGGCCTAAATTCTTTCCTATTAAAATATGAGACTCTATCTAGTCTAGTTACAGATAGAGTCTCCTATTTTCATTAGAAATATTTTTCTTGATAAGTATGAAGGCTTTTTAGCTCGTCCTAAAAGTGGAATAGTTTGGAGCTTTTAAATTCATATAATCGGCGAATCTATTCTACCTTAATGAATATGTTATTATCGCTTTATAATTCCGAAAAATAAAAAAAATCAAGCTTTTTTACGACGAATTTATACGCTTTCATTTTTGAAACAAACTTGTCTAAAAAAATTTGGTAAAAATTTTTGAAGTGAAACAGGGATCAGTAACATTTAATTACGAAACCTTTGTGATAATCATCGTAACGAATTGTCATGAGTGGCGAGAAATTAAACAAAATTAATATAACAGCATTTTCCATGCAGAAAAAGTATACTGAAAGTGTAAAAAAATATATGTATTTAACCGAAATACCATAGGTTTAAAACGAGAGACTCTTACGCTTAATTAAAAACAACTCTCTTATGGGGGCAGCATGTCGAATATATCCGAATATATTAAATTAACCACATATTGACAACTAAAGTGTGCTATTTTTTTGCACACAGCTGTATTTACATGTTTTTGTGGAATGAGAACTCAACAGTATTCAATCAAACTTTTTGCTGGTGTTAGTGTGCTGGTCAACCGATTGGAGGCCACAAATATGTGTAGAAAAAAACCAATAAAAAAGCGCATATATACACTCCAATTGCCTCAAAATGGTTGTAAAAACGCTGGATCGGTTTATTTATGTGAGAAGTGATAAAATAATGCGTATACAAATTTACACTGGATTGACATGCATTCAAGCACACACATGCATACATACATACTCATCAGGGACCACACATTATTGTTTAAAATTTTTTGTTGGTCAATTCGCACGCCCATACATATATAAATATATATGTAAGTTCTACTTACCATAATGGTGAAAAATATGCAAATCACAGCCATGCCCACAATGGATGCCCAATAGGGAATGCCAATTACGGTCGACAAGGCGACGCTCGGTGTATAAACGGCAATGCCGAGGGAGCAAATTTGCCGCACAATGTAGGTGCCGGAAGCGAGGCAGCGCACCAGTCGACTTTTAAATCTACAAAAAAAAGAGAGAATTACATATGAAAAAAAGTATTACAGCTTTGTCTTTTTTCGGTGCAATTAAAAAAGGTTATGCAAATCGCAGTGATTGCAATAAGTTGTCTAATGGCTTTTTTTAGTGTGCATGTGTGTGTGTTTGCATAACGGTACCTTAATTAAATTAAATTCAATGAGTAAATGTGAGCAACAACATCAATGGGTGGTGGTAATGGCGGCAATCTTATTAAAGTTTTAAATAAATTTCGATTTTTACGGTACATTTTCAACGCGGCTTTTGCAATTTGATTTTATAAGCCGAAATACTGACTTTTTCATATCTTCAAAGCCATTTGCGCGCTATTGATAGCTAAAGCGCTGGCATTTCACTACCTCCACAGTTTTTATGGCACTGTTCCCATTTCATTTTATTTATTTTTTTTGGGTTTATATATTTTTCACCTACTCTTTTTATGTTGCCACGGGGCGGCGTCACACCTTGTTTGCGCTGCAGTTTTTATGACAACACTTTTTTCAGAGTGCCTTCTACGTTACCTCGTTTATGCGCACGATTCTTTTAATTAAGCAACAACAATTGCAACAATAAGAATGCACTACTGGAATAGTTACGAGCACTCAAACTATGTTAAGTGCGTAAAATTTCTTTTATGAGCACTCAGAACACACTTGTCCCAACTGCACCCATGCACAGCGCAAATCTGCGAGTATAACTTGAGTACTTTGGCAAAGAATTACTCTTTTTAAGTGTTTGCCATTACAAAATATTGCACACAATAACTTCGAATATGATTGTTTTTTCGATATTTATTTATAGTCTAAATCTCAAACTTTATTAAATTTAGTTTTTTTTCAATATTCTTCGCCATAATTTAAAAACGATGGAGTTACTCAAAGTGAAATGTGCAGGACTACTTTGGGGGAGAGATAATCAGAGTCTAGACCTTTCCGATTTCACTACTGAAGTTTGGTATACAGTATATCACAATATCTACAGTATATCTAAGATATTTTCCTCACTTAACTCTGTTTGGACGTAATAAACCGATTAGCACCAGGTGACATTAACTATCATATGATAAATATGTTCACTTTATTTCGTTAAATTTCCTTAAAAAAATTAAATTTTTTGGATTCTAAGTCAACTATAGCTTCGAAGCTTCCAATATCCGGTATCTGGAGGCTTGAAAAGATTTAGTCTGATTTTGGCGATTTTAGAGTTTACAGATATTACATATTTAGTTTGTATTAGATTATATTTCGATATCTTCATTGATGCTTGATTTAACGGGTGATTTTTTTGAGGTTAGGATTTTCATGCATTAGTATTTGACAGATCACGTGGGATTTCAGACATGGTGTCAAAGAGAAAGATGCTCAGTATGCTTTGACATTTCATCATGAATAGACTTACTAACGAGCAACGCTTGCAAATCATTGAATTTTATTACCAAAATCAGTGTTCGGTTCGAAATGTGAAATCCGCTTTTTTATCGACAAATTTTGTTCAGCGATGAGGCTCATTTCTGGTTGAATGGCTACGTAAATAAGCAAAATTGCCGCATTTGGGGTGAAGAGCAACCAGAAGCCGTTCAAGAACTGCCCATGCATCCCGAAAAATGCACTGTTTGGTGTGGTTTGTACGCTGGTGGAATCATTGGACCGTATTTTTTCAAAGATGCTGTTGGACGCAACGTTACGGTGAATGGCGATCGCTATCGTTCGATGCTAACAAACTTTTTGTTGCCAAAAATGGAAGAACTGAACTTGGTTGACATGTGGTTTCAACAAGATGGCGCTACATGCCACACAGCTCGCGATTCTATGGCCATTTTGAGGGAAAACTTCGGAGAACAATTCATCTCAAGAAATGGACCCGTAAGTTGGCCACCAAGATCATGCGATTTAACGCCTTTAGACTATTTTTTGTGGGGCTACGTCAAGTCTAAAGTCTACAGAAATAAGCCAGCAACTATTCCAGCTTTGGAAGACAACATTTCCGAAGAAATTCGGGCTATTCCGGCCGAAATGCTCGAAAAAGTTGCCCAAAATTGGACTTTCCGAATGGACCACCTAAGACGCAGCCGCGGTCAACATTTAAATGAAATTATCTTCAAAAAGTAAATGTCATGAACCAATCTAACGTTTCAAATAAAGAACCGATGAAATTTTATGCGTTTTTTTTTTAAAAAAAGTTATCAAGCTCTTAAAAAATCACCCTTTATATACCTCAGTCAAATAATTATATGTGCATTTCGGCTTTTGTTTATATTTCTTATTCACCGTTATTTTTTTGGATTTCGATAAATGTGGAATAAAAGGTTGATATGTTACCGTTACTATGCAACGAAAATTGTTTCATACTTTTCTCGTTCGTTGTACAGTTACATTAGGAATGTGCTTGTGAATTGGGTATTGCATAGTAAATATTTATATGTGCAAAACCAGTTTAGCTTATCTTTCTTACTGATATTGTCGGAGCAAAAACTTTTTTTTGCTAAAATTTGTAGGGTAGATATTGTAAAGTCAAGAATTGGATGGATCTTAAAATATGTGTTATATGAAAGTAGGCTTGATAGTAGTCCATGAGTGTATTCTCATGCCAATGTTACAACTGTGTCTAAAAAATAATTATTATCGAAAAAGAATTTAAGGAAGTTATTCCAATCCAATTAAAATAAATATTTTAGACACCCAGACATGGAGCTATCTAATTTATAGTTCTACAGTTACCACTGTAAATATGTGGCTTAAATATTTCCAATAATTTTAACGAATGGATTTAACAGTTGTTAATTTGGTTTCATTTCTTTACGGTCTCAAGACCACAAATACACACACGACCACCGAAACACCCCAGTTAACACTCGTCTGTCGTCACAAAAATGCAACACTGCTGCTTGCGGGCAATTACATACGAACAAAACGCTCGCAAAAGTCGGTTAAATAAATTGGTGGCGCGCATAAAAGCAAGCTATGTTTACAAGCGGTCGCAGCGAAAGCGTTCTGTGCGCTGCTGTGGTGCGCGTTGTCAATGTACTGCGCTGCTGGTGGCAATGCAACCAACATTCGCGGTTTTATTTTGGTGAACTCACCACAGCGCGCGCTCATAAAGGCAAAGCCGCGACGCAGTAGCACTAGCGCACAAATATGCGATAAACTCTTGAGTGCTTCGGCGTGTTTATGCCTCAGTTAATGCCATTAAAAGTGCAAATACAGGCCCGCTTTGCTGCGTGCGCCGTGCATGCTGGTTGATCGCCGGCGGAACTACTCACACACAAAGCATATTCAGAAGCGTATATTCATACATGCTAACGTCTCTTTTAAATAATTTCGTGTCAATCGTGTGTAAGTGCATTTAAAACTCCTGCGTCTTTATTGACTCGATTTATTTATGCCATTTGTAGTTGGCTACGGCAATTAAACGCTTGATGCGCTCTGTGCAACGTTTTAACGGTATTCGCACAATGGTTGGTTGGAAGTGTAAAATATATTTGTTTTTGCATAACGAAGTATGTGAATATAGAATCTGTGCCAAACATGGAGAAAAAGAAACCAATTTAATTGCCTTTTCGCACAGTCAAATTAATTGATCAATTAAAATTTTAATTGAGAAACTAGTTTTTGCCCTTCACACTGCTGGCTACGCGTTAATCGATCAGTTGTGCATTTTTATTTTTGCTTTTCATAAGAAGTTGGTAAGTTTCATCAGCTGATTGCTATTTTATTATTTCTTTCCAGCAGCGACATCTATCGTCGTGTGTGTAATTACAAATACATTCTTTGTCGCAGAGTTGTATTTCGTTATCAACTCGATTAAAATTCGATTACATATTAATGTAGGAAAATTAGCTTTTAATTTTGTATGTTAAATCGATCTAAATCAGCGCTTTAATCGAGCAAAGGCCATTTAATTGACATAATTGTCCAATCTCCTGTGCGAAAAAGCTATTATTATTTATTAATTAGCCGATTATGAGGTTGAAGGAGGCAGCTTTCGACAATATATAAGTCACCTGGATGAAATACCAGACGGTTTAAATATTTTATGGTTAAATAGGATACCGAATAAGGTGCATTTTGGAAAATTCACATAATTACTTATAAAGTGGACATAGCTATTACATTACTTCATTTATGATCTTCGTGAAGTTTGTTTAGAAATATATTGAATTTAGTTTTCATTTTCTGTCGGAAAACCGTTTTCAATGACCGACGAACCTCGCCAATGTATAATTATTACATGAAAAACCTATTATGAAACATATTAGGTGATCAAATTTTGCTGTTTTCTGCATTTCTTAAACAGTAGCCAAACGCACACTCGAAACTTGGGTAAATATTTCTGGATTTTTCTTTAAAAAAAATTTGTTGCCTACAATTGGGCGCAATGACAATATTATTTTGAAATTATATGATCATATAATTAATAAAAAAGTAATAAATTAGTTCAAAAGTAGATTGAGAATTATTAAGAAAAAAAACAAGAAAATTAAATCGGAGTAAAAAAAACGCTTCGATATATTAACAGCAAAATTAATATTGAATTTAAAAGTATATAATTTATAAAAAATAAGGCCGGTCAAATAACATAACCTAATTAATCTAAAACGACGCTGTAATGTAATCTTTCGAATAAAATCACTCTTCTTGTGCACAATTTTGTCAAATTTATTTTTATTATGTGTCTATATTCTGTCAACTTCTTTAATAAGCTAAATGCCAGAATGTTCGAACGAATTTAATGAGTATATCGGCCATGACAATCAATCACTGTGAATACACAAATTCGTCAAGTGAATGATAAGTTGTGCTGCTGCGCGTATATCCCAAAGCGCACAAAGCGATTTAATGCGCAAACAAACACACACAGCCAGACATATGCTAGTATTGGTATACAAATGTATGTGCGTGAAAGCCTCTTAAATTGAAGATGTCTATAAATACGCCGGCATGCGTTTACAATGCACACGCCTACGCTGACAAAGTTGTCAAATACATAGTGTGGTGGTATGCACGTATGAGCAAATGTGTGCGTTGAGTAGCTGTCAACCGCTTGTTTTCATTTAAAATACTTCTTTTTATAATTTCGTAATTTATTGTTTTTATAAATGCCTGAAAGCGCATACTTTCGCAGTTATCTGTATATTTATGTCTGTATATGTGAGTGTGTGTGTGTGTGTTTGAGTGTATAAAAATGCAGTTACACTTGTTCTGAGTGCTTTGCGCTACACTAATGTGCCTGGGTGGTTGTTATAACTGTAATATGCTTGCAGTTAAGGTAACTAGTTATACATTACTTTGTAAGTAGTTTGAAACGGAAGTTGAACTAGTCATCTGACTGTCTTTTTTCATGCTTTTTTTTACTTGTTGGTTTGTTTGAGGTGAAAATTGTCGGCGTTGTGTTAGAAATATATCATTTTGTCAATACCAGTTTGAAAGATATAGATTTTTTTAAATTGGGTTTTCTAGAAAAATCTTTCGAAAGTCGTTCTTTAATTGCTCTAACTTTGATACTTCTCGATATTTTGCATTTCGGATAGGAATTTTTGGTTATCAACTGGAAAATTTTCTTCAGCGTTGTAAGTGCATTCATATGCAAATTACTGTACACACATACTGTTACATATATGCTTGTAATATTCTGTATGTGTTGGCCATAAATTGCTACCATTGTCTCTGCCATTTCGCAATTTGTTGGGGCAAACATTTTTATCGTGTTTTATATTATTTACTTGTTTTTTTTCTATTCATTCTTCGTTTTTTTTCTACCAATTTCATCTCATCGATCAGACAGGCATTTCATGTTGTCATATTTGCTGGAATGCCACTTTCGCACTCGCCATCATTAATATATGCAACCAATTTGTGCAAAAGCGCCTCAGCATATACATGCATATATACCATCCATTGAATGTGTATGTGTGCTTTATGACGCCAAGTAATATTTAACCACGTCTACGACATAGTATAATAATTTGTTTACGACCGCAGGCAGTTTACCGCAAAATGCGAATACGAAATGGACAATACGCGGCGCCCTGAGTGCACACTCCTGGCAGTCGAGTATAGTCAGGCGCGTACTTGCCAGACAACAATTGAGCATTAAAGCGCGCATTTGCTGGGAAATTTAAAGCCGCGCACGCCGACACAAGAGCAGATGTTGCAATTAAAAAGCTTAATGCGAAAATATTATCTATGCTGGGCAATATTAATATTATGCGTAAATGTCATTGTGGCGCGCTGCAGCTGGTAAAAAGCGCGTATAATGCATAAAATATGCATGTAAGTACATACACACGTACTTGTTTGACTTCTTTCGCCTATCAACAGTTTGCAGAACCTTTCCGTAAACACTTGTGTCAATTAATTAAATTTCTGTAGGCGGTTTGCCCGGAAATAATGCACGCATGTGTATATATGTATCTGCATTATGGTTATGTTGGACAACATGTCGTATGAGTGACATTAATTGATAATTTGCTGCGCGAAATTAAGTATTACGGGGCAGTGCCAGATAATTTTCGTCACTTAACTTGTTGTTGTCCTTTTGAGTTTAAGTTTAAAGTGTAATGTGAAAAGAATTCGCAGTAAGTCTTAAAAATAATATTGAATTTTTCCATAGTAGAAAAAGTGCTTTTTGTATGTAGAGCTTTTATGTTTGTATGAATATCACAGTTTCTTAAAATTTATAAAATAAAATATTAATTATAAAAAATTGGTTGTTGTTTTCCCTTCTTTAATATGAAAATGTGAAATAATTTTTCCATTTTTCAAACTCATATTATTTAGTTTGGAATTCAGTTCTAAGCTTTTTTAATTTTATGCTTTTTTATCTTTTTGCCTATTTATCAGCGTTATTGCTGTGCTGCAAAGTCATTCACCTCAAATAGAATACAATTCTTATACGATGCTACTCACTTTTTATTCAAATCTGAGCCTATTATAGTCTCTAATTTAGTTTTAAGTTTGTCTATGACTCCGTTTTTTCTCCTGAATGATACCAAATTTCCTTAGTTTCATTTGCCTATTAACATTTGGACGCAAGAAGAGCTCCTGTGCAACAGAAATTTGCTAATAATAATATCTCAGTCCTGTTTATGGCTACACAAATTGAACATAAGCAACTGTAAGCCATGAATAGTTCTTCCAAAATGTAGTGTTTTTAATCTTCTTTCGTCTAAATGATGGAAAAGTTCAAGTTTTTTATGGCCATAAGAGCGTGTTATAGAAGTTTATCATGCAGCACTTGAAGTTGATAAAAGAAAACCTTGACATGTGAACGAATCTGCTGAGCTTTTCTATTGGGACGACAAAATATTTTTGGTTTCGAAGTCATAACCATATTACTCTGACATTTTTTTTACATTTGAATATTTTTTGTTTTACCTTTCATTATATTAACTCTTCTATTATATTTAAAACCAAATCCAGCATTCGAATTAGCCCCTGTCTAAAATAGGTACCAAGAAGAATCCATGCAAAATGCTCACTCAACCTCCACACACACATACACCAACATATATACACATTTAAATAAGCAGAATCCACGCGCACTAGATATCCACTTGTGTCCCAAGTGTGTGCTTATGTGTAGACATATGTGAGCGTTAGTTAGTACCAAGAACACACTATAGAAGCTGCATACATACACATATATAGATAATAATATCAAACGAAACTGCAAAGAATAAGGGGTTACACAGAGGTCGTTTACGCCAAAACACCCCCAACACGTTGCTGCTGATAGTGCGAAATGTGCGAACGCTAGGCGTTGAGGTTGAAGTTCGACGCACTTAAGAATGCTTTTATCGCACTTCCACGCACTCACGCGTAACTAAACGCAAAGCGACTGCATAGACATATCTATACACTCACATGTTTATATGTATATATATGTAAGAACCACAATATGTGTAAGAGCACTTTTTGCCGACAAATACTTTCAAATAATAGTGTTTGGAACTCTTGAGTAGAACTCAGCGCTGAGTGTTTTATAGTACAATTGTGGCTTTGACTGTGTGTGTGCGTACATATGTTTGAGTTGGTGTTGGTGTTGCTGGTGCTTTGGTGCACTGTCGCGCGAATGAATTACAGCTCAAAATCAGCTTATTGCGAATTTAACCTCAAGGACCAATGAGCGTTTCTATGGTTATGACTCCTTGAGGGTCGATTAAAGTGTAGTTTGTATGGAATTTTCCCTATCGCGCAGAGATTTCTTTGTAATTTACGCGAAGTGGGGAAGTGCGCACGTTTAAAGTGTGCCAAAAAAAAATGATTTGTATGCTGTCGAGCATAACTTTGATTCAGTATTACATGGTTAAACATTGTAGTAGTTAGCTGGAAGACTGTCACAATTTGTAAGCGCGTCGTCTTGAGAGCAGATGTCTGGTGACGTAGATCATTTTTGTGTTGAGAATACTCAATTAGAAGGTGTTTGAGGTGAATTGATTCAAAGTTTCTTAAATTTTTGGGAACATTTAGTATTCTTATTCAAGACTAGAAATTTATATAAATTTGATGTGGCTTGAGGATGAAGCTTTTGAAGGGAATAAGTTTTGATACACAATATCTCCTTCTCTTTCAATTGGTTGTAGCTCCATATTATGAAAATAAATAAGTCGTAAAAAATACAATAATCGCACTAAAATATTATCACAATATCACCGAGAGTCTTTAAATAGTCCGAATTGTAAGTAACTATGTACTTTGTACAATTACCGGAAACACGTCTGTAACTGAATGCGCTTCCGCTACGCCTCAACCCATGCCGGAGCAATGAAAATGCCAATGTCTTGGGCAAATAGCGAAATGATAAGTGAAAAGTAGAAAATGGCGAAGTGCGAAATGAGCGATAATGATATTGACAGCGAACGGATGCGGCGATTCAACGGACAGTGCGAAACAGTTATCATAATATTGCGCAGCATCGTTAACGGCATATAATGGGTTGTAGATGTGGATGTGGATGTGGCGGCTTCTCGTGAATAGCTGGGCTGCAGCGCTGTAATTATCAGCAAGCATCGTCGTCTGCTTACATTGTAGCTTATTGAATAGTAATTTCTGTTTACTTGTTGTATTTTTTGTTTTTGCATTGTAATAAAAAAATAAATATTTAAAGCTGTGGCAATCGCACTTCCTTATTAGTGTACATACGTTAATTGATTTTTATTGAGACAGTATGCGTAATGAGTTCGCCAATGCATTGCTTGAAAGGTTGGAGTGAGGTTGCGTATACGCCGTGTGTGTCATTGTGGTCATCATAATTGAATGTTTAGGTGCGAAATTTTAATATTGTTTGAATGTTATTGTAAAAATTTGTACTAAAGTACTATAGAGTACATTCTACATTGTAACTTTGCCAGTTTATATACCACAATTTAGGTGGAGAATTCAAAAAATGGTAGCTGGAGCACTTCTTTAAGAGACACTTGTATATAAAGAATTGCTCTCAGTTGCACTTATTAATTTATATTAAAGAAATTTAGAAATTAAATAAGCTATTTATACTTTTTTCTTAGTTTTTATTCGTCAAACAACTTTTTTTTATAAATATTTTTATTATTTTAGTTTTGAAAAAATCATAATATTTGGTCTACAACTTTGCTTCCGCCTTTTTTTTGTAAATTTATTTTTTTTTTGTATTAAATCGGTAACAAATGTCGATGAGCCTCAGCCGCACCTTTCTAGTAATTAAAAATGAAAAGCAAAATTTCCCGCAAATGTCGAAAATTCGGCTCAAAAAGTGGCATTTTCAGTGGAGAATAAGTTTGGGATGCAAACAGATCTATACAAATATTTCGTTGGGTTAATGTTGACACTAATGTCCAAGATCGATATAAAACGATTTAATCGATTTAATCGACCAGTGCTTGACCCTAGAGACATTCCCGCAAACGAAAAGAATTCGGCTCAAAAAGTGACAGTGAAAAAATTAGTTGTAATAAAAATAAAAGGAAAACTTTTGTTCATTAACTAGATAATATTATTTCAAAGATGTGTGCAAAATTTGAAAAAAAAATCGCTTCATAACTTTTTGAGATATCGTGTCCACCGAGTTGAAAACTTGAGTTTTGAAATAAATGCGTTTAAAGTTTTATATTCGTACTGACGAAACATTTTGAAACCCAAATATATTATGTGAGAAAATTCATAAAAATTTCCTAAAAGCCTCGGATAGCTTATAAAACTATGTCATATCACACCTCGTGCATCTTAAACACGTTCTTTGTCAAATATCAATTTTTCTCTCATAAAGCGCAAAATCAGCCATTCACAGCCAACCTTTGTCGCATGACGCCAACAACATGCGCCAATTAGCTTTCTCATTACTCGACTCGTTTGTTAAGCGCGCTGCAAAATTTATCGAATAAATCGCATTTCGCTGACTGCTTATGCAAATGACATGGCTGCTGCTGCTGCTGTCGAGCGTCATAACTTTTAGCAAAATGCAAAGTTCAAACAATGTGTCAGAAAATAGCAAGCGAGCAGAAATGCAAAATCAAAGCACAAAGCCAAAGCGGCTAAACTGACAGTTTTCGCAATTTATTTGCGAAGAAAAGTAGCTGACAACAGAAAAAGAAAAATCCAAAAACAAAAAAAAAATAGATGAAGTGACACAACGCGAGTGCAAGAAAAAAGTGCAAAGGACAGCAATGATCAAATGAGCTGAACGCACGGCAATAAATGCGTATAATTCGCGCGCCTAATGAAATTATAGTGGATTTTATGCCTTACGCTTATGGCATGAATGCGCGCAAATTGCTCGCCATAAGTGCAGGTCGTAAGTGGCACAAAGGGAACGCTGCTTTTAACGCTAAGCGTCGTTAAGCTGACACATACACACGTACAAACATACACAAGCCAGTTGTATATGAGAGCGTTTGCGCGTAGAAAAAATTACAATTGCACGCAGTAAGACCTTTGCGGAAATGACACACAACCTCAAGTTGAAAAGTTGTCAACGTGACTGAGGTGCGGCAAGCGCACACACACAAACACACCTACATACATATTGTAAGTGTATGTAGTGCATTGATTAAGTCACTTAATACCACGTGCCATAGGCCACATGCCAAAGGACAATCAGTGACGCACGCAACGACACATCACTGCCTGTATGTTTGTATATATATATATATGTATGAGTGTGACATAGTTGCCTCTTGCTTTTTTTGCAATGGGCGCGTTAATGCCCGCATGTCGTGCAGCGAAACATCAATGCGATGAGCAAATAGTCAACACAATTCAATCGTCGTAACAAACTGCGGCGCCCATCAACGGTCAGTGGACAACAGGCGAAGCAGCACACACGGTCAATTGCGTACAGACACATACATATATCGTTCGTATATATGTATGTGCGCATGTGTGCGTTGCGGCTAAGTTGTAGTAATAAATCATAAGAAATCATGTTGAAAATGTCTTTTGTGAAAGCTTGTAAATTGCTGGACATTGCGTTGAAGTTTCTCTGTTGATTGCTTTGGCAAGTTCTTGTTGAAGCCATGAGGCATGCGTGTGTGGGAAATAAACATGAATAGATTACTTGTCATCTGGTGCAAAGCTTCTGTAATTATGCTAAGTAGCGCTGAATATTTTAGCTTTTTAGTGACTTGAGGATTTTTTTTCAGGAATGGTTGTTAAAGTTACGCAATAGCTGCGGTAATGAGTGTCAGTGAATTGCATACATTTATCATTCTAATATTTGTAATATATATTTATTTATAATGAGGTGGTACTTCAGAGAGTAAAAATTTTGAAACTAGTAAATTTTATATTTTGTTATAAGATTGTTTGTACAAGATTTCGAAAATATGTCTGTTTCGAAAAAGTTTCTTAAAAATTTTATCAAAAGTTTGGAGATTTTTTTAGTATTTTATTAGTCTCCATTTTGTCATTTACAGTAAAATTAAAATTGATGAACGAATATTATTAGGTCTACAACTTTGCTTCCGCCGTTTTTTTTTGTAAATTTAAGGCTTTTTTGTACAAAAACGGTTACAAAAATATTATTCAAAATATTGGTCGTCGCTGGCTACTTTTTTTTGACCATCTTTATGGCAGCATGCGTATTCCGTGCAAATGTCGAGATTCGACTCAAAAAGTGACATTTTCAGTTGAGAATAAGTTTGGGATGCAAACAGATCTCTACGAATATTTTGTGGGATTAATGTTGACACAAATGTCCAAGATCGATATAAAACGATTTAATCGATTTAATCGACCAGTGCTTGACCCTAGCGTCATCTATTGGAAAACGGTGGAAAACGGTGAAAGAAACTTCATTCTAAATGAGGAAGAGTTTGTTGGAGATAATTCCCTCGAGGGAGGAAGAATGTTGAATTTTATAACCCGTTTGAAGCGATTCCGATGAAAACCCTGATCTTATGGGGTTAAATGGACCTCTAATTCGGATTCAGCGACCCCAAAACCATACGGTACACATAGTAAGAGTCCCTGGTCATGAAAAAATTTAGTTTTTGTGTGACTGTGTAATTGCACATGATTTCTAGCCTTCTCAGTAACTTTTGAAGGACTTCTTATTTTTTATATTATGGTCTCCCAAGCTATTTCACAGGATCACTAAGGAACCATCGTGCTAAAGAATAAATCTTATTTAGCAATACTTTCTCATAACAATCTCTATCAAAATCCTCGAGCAATGTGATTGAGGAGTAAAAGCTATTATATCTTCATCTCACCCTCTCACTTACTTGATTTTCCAACTTAAGTAAAAAAGTAATTTGAAAGCTCTCCCAAACAAGTATAATTGCTCGAGTGTTTGCAATTTACGGAATGACTTTCTGGTCAACACCAATTCAAGACACACAACAACACAGATTTTTTTTGGTGAAATGAAAGTCCTGCTCAGAAGACTTCTTGCTTGCGGCATAATTTGTGCGTCATTTGTCAATGTAGAGCAGAGCTGGAGCTGCTGCATATGACAGCGATGGTCAAAGGAAATCAGCTTAGAGCTATGACTTTGCTCTGGGCTTCTAAGTGATGGTGAGCATGCCGGAAAATAACAAAATAATGAAAAACAGATACATGTAAAGGTACACATGCACATATGTGAGCAAATATGTATGTACGAGTACTTGCATGATAAACATATGTAGTTGCATAGATTAATAAGGAGATAACGCCTACGTCTGCAAGTAGAAACAAAGCGTCAATAGGCAGGAAATCAAAGTGACATGACATGACATTTGCATCTATGTACAGTTATATATATGAGCTTGTATGCATATGTGTTTTGCTGCTGACAGATGATGTAGGCGTACATGCTGCCAAAATAAAGTAATAATAATAAAATATCTGCGAAAAGTCAACACCAAATGCTGACATGTTAAGCTGAGGAAATCCATAAAAACGTAAGCGCAAATATTGTTTGGTGATCGAAGGAGACATAGATGACATAGAAATACCGTTGTGACAGATATACCATAGACAAATGTAGCTGGGAAATACACTCGCATTGAGCTTCATTTCCGCTTCCTGGAATTAATAATAATCCCTCAAAGGCAGGTTAGTGCTGTAATATGTATTATGTAGAATCTAGAACACCTTATTTGGTTTTTTCAATACCATTTCGAAGTCGCTAATACTTTATTATTGCCCAAAATTTAATATAAATATACTAAAAAATTCAAAATAGAACATTTTGTAATTAAAAATCATATTTAATATTAAACAATCGTCCACCACTGCGTATGAGCAACATTTCAATACAGCGAAAATATTTGAATTACTCATACGCCGCGTTGTACCGCGTTATCATTATTTGTGCAAACCAAGCAAAAAACTCATAATAAATCCTACAAAATTAATGTCTGTGATCGCGAAATCTGCACAACAGACCTTCCACCCCCACATTTCCCCTGCGACCAATAAAGTTAAATCCGATTTGCTAGCAAATTTCTCTGGTTTATTTGCAACTTTTTTCGTTTGGCGTCGACTATCAGCAAATCAGTACACACAGCAGTGGTCAGTTCAGTCTAGCCAGCCGTCTAAAAGAACCCCCCGCCGCTTGGCACACATTTTTCGAACATTTGTGGCACTTGTGACCCGTAAGTTTAATCAATGTAAATGCAATACAAATTCGATTTATTTCGGCCTAAATGTGATGATTTTTCATAGCAAAGTTGTTTGTTTTTTTCCTTGTCGCTCAGGCATACTACCAACTGTGTGAAACATAGATAAAACAGCAAAGGAACATTAATAAAGTATTTGACGGTGTGTGAGTGCGTGTTTGTCTGTGTTTGTTTGCGCAGACCGGCTTAGATAAGTTTTAGTCAAAAGCAGTGATAGCGCCTATTCGCCGGCTGCTGTAAATATTGAAGTGCCTCACTGCGTGTGTATATATATATAGTATATGTTTGTATATATGTATGTGTTTAATTTTTTTTGTTGTTATTTTTATAAAGTTTGCCGCATTATACCTGCATGCTTTTGTTTGTGCTTGACCATTGAACTTTTGTGATTTGCTAATGTTTGTTTACATCTCCCTTAGGCATTGAAATGCCGTTTTTTCGTATTTTTTTTTTGCATTTGCCCACTGTTGCCAGTCACTTCCGCCGCTGCCTTTATCAATGTCATGTCAAACATGTGTTGTATAAATGTTGATGCGATTTTTTAAAGGAAACCAGCAACTTTACTTTGGGATTCGTGACTTTTCCCCAAAGCTTTGCTGGTCAATTGTGACATATGTATGTGAAATTGGCGGTAATGGCTATCCCTTGGGAGAGTTGTGTGCAGATTTTATTTGTACTTCTAATAACAGTTCACACCCAAGGTGGTGTGAATTTAAAATATTCTCAATTTACATATATTAAAGATGTGTAGTAACTATAAAATAGCAGTTAAATTAACCATAATGTGAGTTACCAGAGTGGTTAACGTTGACCTATGTATACCTCCCTCACTGTCTTTCTCTCTTGATCACTTTCTTGTGTCTTCTTACGTCTATCATTTTGTGATTTTCTTCTTATAAATAAAACAAGTAAACTGAATAATTGGATAGTGATATGAGAGAAAGCCCCGGTAATATTATTAGGTCTACAAATTTGCTTCCGTTTTTTTTTTGTAAATTTAAGTTTTTTTTTGTATAAAAACGGTTATAAAATGTTATTCAAAATATTGGCCGTCGTTAGCTACTACTTTTGACCATCTTTCTGTCAGCATAGATATTCCGCGCAAATGTAGAGAATTCGGTTCAAAAAGTGACATTTTTTCAGTTGAGAATAAGTTTGGGTTGCAAACAGATCTCTACCAATATTTTGTTGGGTTAATGTTGACACAAATGTCCAAGATCGATATAAAACGATTTAATCGACCAGTTCTTGATCCTAGAGACATCTATTGGAAAACGGCGGAAGCAAAGTTGACCTAATAATTCAAAATTTTTCGCTACCAAAAATATTGAAGTGCATTTGACTCATACAATACTAAATGAGCCTCTAACAAGCTCCAATATTACAACAAAGCCATCTTTAAACATAATTTATTGCAACTATTTTGTAATTAGAAAGCCATGCTAAAATATTTACTAAAAATATTTACAAAAAAGAGCGCGACGACTATTCAATGAAACTGCAATTAAATTAATTTATGAAAGCTCAAAAAATTAAATCCGATTATGAATGCGCAAAAGATAAGCACACATAAGCTTTATTGCATAAACTGCATAAAATCCAAAAAATAAACGGCATTTAAAGCATAAAATAAAAAATACGAAAATATTTGAGCGCGCGCAATAAATTAATTCGAATTTGCTGGATTTCGAAAATCATATGCAAACGCATATATAATAGTTAGTATATGAACAAAGTATGGGATTATTTGAGAGGCGAGGGTATTGGGTTTAAATAGAAAAAAAAAAAATAATTTTATATATATTCATATCTATGCATATTAATAATTATATTAATCATTAAATATAACCCATGTGAAAATATTAATACCGCGGCACTTAAACATAATATATGTATAAATATTATATAATCAAGTTCATAGCGCCACGCAAAACGCTTAGGGCCAATCAATTGAACACATGTTTATAAATTGGTATAAAAATAATTTCTATACTACATGCATACTTGTGTATATGTGTGGGTGCCCTTAAACAATATTTATTTCGTATAAACAAAAGTGCAATCCAATCAAAATCACCCCAAGCACTCGAGCACAAATGGATGTGTGTGAGTTTACTGTATATTATACATACATATATGTATATCTATTAAACGGAAAGCAATTGAGGCCTATGAAGCGGAAGTGAAGCGCAAAACGAGTGCGGAAATTGACGCTTTAAGCCATTAATGTCAATTTGAGCGCATATAATTGAATATTTTGCAGCCAGCAGAGATATATTAATAACAACATTGAGCAAATATGCTTACACACACACACATCCACATACATACAAATGTATATAAGTGTGAGTGTAGAGTTTCCTTAGCTGCCACCGCTTAATGTTGTAGGCGTGTGCCTACAGTTGATTGATTGCATTTCAGTAGATGAGGCGTGTGTATGAATAATTGTTTGTATGTGTGTGTGTTTTCGCTATTTATGAAAAAAGTTGCCTTAAACGTTTTGTTTTTTTCGTTCTTGAGTGTTTTCAAGCAGCTTTAATGAATATCAACGCATTTAAGTATATTTAAATATGCATTGAAATGAGCTAATATTGATGAGCTGCACTTAATCAGTCATATATAGTCAACACATGGCAATTAAACAACTGTGTAGCGTCTTTTTCTACTACTACAACGAACAGGTATTGCAATTAACGCACAGCTGAGACATATTCAAATAAGATGTATTATATTGCTAAGCCGACATGACAGCATTTTTCTTGCGTGGCAAGTATATCATTTTAATAAATGCCATTTTATAAAAAAAAATTAAATTAAACGCGAGAGTATATAATTTGCTAAGTGACTAAATTAGGCGGTTGTCTGAAACGCTTATTGTTATTAATGATTTCATTAATATTTTAAAATAGCGTATCTGTCTTTAAACTTTTCTATATATTATTCAATGGTTCAGTGCTAACCATATATTCATGAATTGAAAGCAGTTAGTAATTCAAAAATTAAATAAATAAAAAAGTGCTTTAAGTTAAGAAAGTTTACAAGGAAAGTTAAACGCCGAAAGATATTCACCAAAGTAAGAAGCGCAATACAATACCACTTGCGTTAGTGGAAAGCTGCTATATTTGTAGTTTGTTCGATTTGCTACTCTCCAATGCTTCACGAATCGAAGATAGCTAGAAATATATACACTCGTATGCTCTCATCGATCAAGTTCAGTAACTCAATACAAGTGAGTATTGTTTACACATTGCTGGATTTCAACGAGTGAGAAAGAGAAACAAGTAACGACTTGTCACGAAAAATGTCTCTGCTCATACCAATACGATGAGAGTACTGACAGAGCATTATATATATAACACAGGCACATAAAAATTATTAATCAGCGATCCCGAAAACCCCCGACTGACGAGATTCAAGCGATTCCGCTGAATTTTTCAAAAAAGCGTCCGCCAAATTGGATCCGCCATTTTGAGTTTTGAAAAAAAAAAAAAAACCGACACCGGATTCGTAATCCGTAATGTAGGAAACCCCCGAGTAGTGAGGTTCAAGCGAATTCGATCCGAGGATTTAAAAATCCCTCTCCGCCATATTGGTTTTCTGCGGTTATGTCAAAACCCTGATCTGATGGAGTTTAATGGACCTCGGATTCGGATTCAGCGACCCCAAAAGCATAAGACAGACATAGTAAGATTTCCAGGTCATAACAAAACATATTTTTTTGTGTGGTTGCTTAATTGAGAAAAGAGAAGAAGAAGAAACTTTTAAAAAAAGTGACTCAAGGAAGGCATTAAGAGCGAGCCTTAAAGTAGAAAGAAAGTATACTTGGTTTAATGCGGGTAGGGAATATCTAATTTTAGCAGGTTTCTCAAACTAATCAATCTCAAAATCAGAGCTCATGGAGGCTCTATTAGTATGGATTTATGTTTGGAGATTATAATTCGATCAGACATTTATCGTTGAGAAGACCCTAGAGAAAAAGATTGAAAAGATCGTGTTAAAAACTTGTGGACTATACAGCTACCTTCGAGAGTATGAAAAATATCTCTTGATTGATATTTATGATTGTTGTTCTTATTGTAGCAACAGTAAATATTTTATAAATTAATTTAATGCTTAGCTTTGACGAATGTGGGTCACTTTAAATATATAAATATATTTGTTTCTAATTTTTGTGATAATACTGCCTCCATTATAATGGCTCTAACCCACGCTGAACCATTAAGTGTCAAATGGAATTTATAATTATTTTGAAACTCTATTAAAGTTTTTCCCAAATATTTTTAGATATGAATATGTATGCGTCTACGTCCCCCACGAAAATCGTACACTGTGCGATTTGTGAGCCATTCAACAGCACCTGGGGGAGCTAAACTGTATAAATAAGAGTCAATTTACGGAATGTGTCTCTAATCAACACAACAACTGCCATAGAATTGCGATTGGAACATTTAAATTAAATTCAGAATGGCAATCTGGACGGACGGACGGACGACAGTGCTGTGCTGACTGCTGTGCACTGTATGTGTGTTTGTATGTATGTGCGTGTGCGTAGTTGTGAGTGCGGCACCATTGGCGAGCATACAATTAATTAAATATACACTAAACGCGCAAACATTTGATAACAAATTTGTTAACTAATTTTCAATGCGAAAGCAATTTAGTGACAATTTTACGTAGTTTGCATTGCACGCACACACGCACAGCTGTGGGCGCCACAACGAAAAGCAGGACCTGCTATTGTTTGCCTACTCGCCAACGCTCGCAGTCGAAAAACATCTGGTCTTAATGTTGTAGTTGTAGTTGTTGGTGGTGGCGCTTGTTGCCATTGCTCGCCTGTTTAATGATATTTAAATGTTCGCACAGCAGAACAATTTTAAATTTGTCGAAATGCTATTGTGAAAGTTCAGTGCTGCTTTGTTGTTGTGCGACGAGTACGCCTGCCGCTCTCTAGCGGCCACAGTGGACTGTTAGCGTCCATGCGTTCTGTGCGCTTAATTAAAAGTTGTCGCCAGTACATTTGAAGACTTTGTTGGCGCATAAATATGTTAAGTCTATTATGTTGTTGTTTGTATGTATGTATATGTCTGTGTCGTTATATGCCTTTCTTCGACTCATTCACTTGGACGGCAGAACGCGTTAGGAGCGGTAGTTTGAGAAGTCGTGTTTAGATAGATATAAGCAATTGTAGAAAAGTAGAGTATCGTTAAGTATATTTAAAGAAAATTTGTTTATAATTGCTTGACGGGTTACAGTGTGTTTTGATAATGGAACAAGTTAAAGGAACTATTAAAAGCATTTTTTTTTTAATTTCTGAAATGTTTAATGAGTTATAAACAAATAAAAAAAATTAGAATTTGGGTGTCATTTCCCTTGTTTCAACAGATATTTATTCAAAGCAGTTCAAAATATTATTTTTGCTCATGAAAATGAGATATATTAAATTATTAACTTTTTCATTCAATATTTTTTTTAAATTTAGCTTCATTCTTTTATTTGTCTATATTTTACCTTCTTCATAACTTTTCTTCTAGATCGGTATTCATATTAATCGAAAATCACCTTAGTCCAGTGTTTACGAATACATGTTGTCTACATTTAGGCGCGTATTGTCTAACAGTAATTTCGAACAGCGGTGGCGAAGACTTACACCTAATCTTAATTAATTTAATTTTAATACTCAGAAGAAAAAAGTCAAATAGCCTTTTAACACAGCCAAATTAATTGATCAATTAAAATTTTTATTGAGAGACCAGTTTCTGCTCTTCACACCTAGTACTCGATAATCGACCAGCTGTTATACATTTTTATTTTTTACTTTTCATAAGAAGTTGGTAAGTTTCATCAGCTGATTGCTATTTTCTTATTTATTTTCAGTAGCGACATCTACCGTCGTGTAGCGTGAACAACAACTTATATAATTATATAATACGGTTTTTGTCGCAGAGTTGCATTTCATTTTCATGTCGATTAAAATTCAACTAAAAGTTAATGTAGATTTTTATTTTGTATAGTAAATCGATCTTAATCAGCGTTTTAATCGAGCAGAGGCCGATTAATTGATCAATTAACTCCTGTGTGAAAAGGCTATAAAGGGAAAGGTTTCAATTGGAAGTCATCATATGAATATCGTCCAATCGTAAAGATTTATACCTTCTCTTAAAAGAGTAATTTATCGAATAATTTTTTGACTAAGTAGTAGATTACTCCAACATTTCTTGAAAGCACTAAAATTAATTTCTTTTTGATGAACAAATTATTAAAATAAATTCCTCCCTTCAACTTCTCAAACACCCTATATTAACACAAAATAATTTCCACCGAAATATTTAATATCCCCATTAACTGCGAGTGATTTGTAATTAAAGCAAATGCGCGTGTCCAACGTAATTGGTACAGCTGCTGCTGCTGCTACCACACTTTGTTGCTAACGAATCGATTACGCTCATGTGCGGGCGGCATGCACAAAGCGCCAATACCAAGTAGAAGGCAAAAGCAAAAAAGAAAGGAAATAAATTTATACAAAAGCTTCCGCACAACGACTTACCTTAAATCTATGTACTGGTAGACGGACGTTATACCCAAATTAAAGTAAACTGGCACAAATACGAAGCACACAATGGGATAAGCGCTGACCATGCCGTAGATGTTCTCCCACATGGCAGAGCCACGATAAAACAGCTCACTGGGATAACCTAGGTAAGGCAATAAGTTGAACAATATTATAAATAAGCATTTAACTACATAAATACAAATACAAGTACAACATACAAGTTACTGTATTAGAGGAAAATTCAAAAAAAAAAAAAATGTGGAAGCTGTGTTGATGTTGTTGGTGTACAGGTGAGTCAGTGGCTTTGGCAAATAAAAATTAAATAAGTCCACCTGAGCGCTGGGTAGTTATTCAATTTGCATAATATGCGTGTAATCTCTCGAATGCCGAGCGCACATACAGCTCTCTCTCTAAGTGTGTGTGTGTGTGTGGTGCTGTGTTGCGGCTAGTTAAATTTAAACTTTTTCTTTGGTAAAAGTTGTGCTTAACCTAACTCCTAAGTGGAAATGTATTATCCTTTCCTGCACAAGCTTTTGTGTGTTGTGTTTCCTTTTTTCGTTTCAACCAAATACAGTTATTCAAAACATACTTTGGGCACTTGGCCCCAACAAGCACAACAAATCACTGGCTTAGCATGAGTACTGGGTATCTTTGGCGCTGCGCTTCGTGTGCGAGCGACACCAGTGGAGAGCCTGTGTGTGTGTGTGTGTGTGTGTGTGTGGCACAAAGAGATAAGGGTATCATGAAGATAGAAATATGCAAACAAGGATCTGCTGCCTCATAGCAGCTTTTTGAACTTTTTATTTTGTGTGGCAAGTGAAGAGAGTATTTTTCCAGAAATTGATATAATTAATCACAAGGAGATATATACAAATGTGTATGAGTATATTTTTTGCGCAAAAATGCTTATCTAAAATTTGGATTATAAAATTCATTGGAAACACTTTAATTCGCTTTAACTCAGTGAGCTTAATTACTTGAAACGGTTTGTATTGCGACCGCTTGCATATTATTACTTTTATTATTCATTGTGCTCATTAACATTTTCAATAATTTCTACCAAATTCAATTAACTTTCTACTAACCAGTTCTTTCGATTGGCGCAAGGCATAGAACATTAGCGCGCTTTAATTGAATTTGAAATAAACTCAATTAGCATTAATTTTTTTAGACTCACCTAGTACGGTGCGTACGCCGAGCGTGCCGCGTGCAATTGATAACATAATCGCCACAATTGATATGCCACCGGTGGCAAAGACATAGTCGGCTTTGCTGCGCTCCTTCTTCTTGCCAAAGAGGCGTTTCCAAAGCGGTGCGAATACGGTGATCAAAATGAAGACCACAAACATGAAGTAGTCCCAGCCAAGTGTGTGCAGTTCTTTAGCCATTTTGCGTGTGAAACTGATTTATTTAGTATGTTGGAAAATACAACAGGAACTGTAAAAAAGTTAAAAAGGAAAATTAAATAAATATGAAACATTCAAAAAACAAAAAAAAAAAAATATATTTCAAGATATAAGTATTTTGATAAGCTTAGTATGAATTATATATAAGATATATATTATATCAATAAAAAATCTTCGACTTGTCAAAGCTTAGAGAGTGATGCATCGAACAAGCCACTAGCCTAAATCTAATAAACTGTGCTAATAAACGAGTAGTAGAATAGGAATATATTATATGTAGATCCTTAAGTGGCTATATTGCTCAGGTGTAATGAACCCAATTGGATAACTTTTTTGTTGCATTCATAAAACTTGTATGATTGGTGATTCGAACAAATAACTGGCGTAATTCTAATAGACTTCAATGATCAAAGAGACACATATTAAATCAATCAAGAGGTACTTCGAGTTCCTCCAGGTGATGTTTTATATTTAATAGCAGTTAGATAGATAGATAGATTTTAGATAGATTACAAATTTGAAATTTTGAATAGAAATCTAAAGACCTAAGGATAATTTAAGGCAGTAGTCTGCTGTACAGGCTTCAAAAAATCGATTTTTGTTGTTTTGTTTTAAATCTCTTCCAAAACTATCCAAGAATATGTCTTTAAAATTCCACAGGCCAATCCGACATATTTTCAAAGCTAGAGCAGTTTTAGTGGCCGAGCGTCAAGCAGGTGCGAATGCTCAGACAGACCTTTAAAGCGCGTTTTCTCGAGTTTTCATTTTCACAAGTGTTAGAAAACAGTGCCGGCGATAGCAAAAAGAATATATGTATGTCCGATCGAAAAAAACCAAAGTGATCTAGCTTAAATTATCTTCTATTTGAACTAAAAAAGTTGGATAAAAGTATTATTTAAACTACGTGTTTTGCAACTTAAAGTCAATTTTTTTCCAAACTTCGAAAAAATTTGGAATTTTATAACTTCTTTGGTATTTTTTTAGTTCTTAAAGAAAAGAAACTTATAAAAATTAAAAAAAAATTTGGTTCGACTGTTTCAGATGCATCGCACGACCTCCATCATCAGCACCGATTTACAAGTGCAGACTTCAGACGCTCCAGAAAAATACTTACAACTTTGAAAAAATGTCAATACTTTTTAATAATAAATATTGTTTTTTAAGCCTTAAATATAGTACACTATAGTCTTAAAATTCCGTTTACCGCAATCATTTCTTTCCCTTTCAAAAAAATTGCTAAAAAACGCTTTTTTCGGCTTCTAAAGCAAACTACTGCCTTAAATCATCTAAAAATACGAATATTTCTATTCCCTTCAAGAATATATTTATTAATTTGACGCTTTTTAGAAGATAAAGAATTGCTCCAAAGGAACTAAGCTAAGAAGGAAAGTTTAGTTTATCAAAAGCCATAATATTTCAGACCCTTCTTCATTTAGCATTACTTTTTATAACCGTAACTCAGCTTTGAACAAAATTTGTAAAGCAGAATTGTTTAACTTTTGCAGTTCTTCGCACTATTTATAACTTTAAATTCTAGTTTATTTTAAGTCCACGTTATTTTCGCACTAATAATATATATATATGTATGTATGTGCAACAAAGTCAGTTACTTCTTAATCCCTTTCATGCGCTCGAATTTGTGACCTTGCGCGTACAATGTGCTCATATTTTTTCTCAGAGCGCTTACAACAGCGGTTACAACAATTAGATGAACTAAATGGAGCAACGTATGCTAAGCTCTTAATACTATGAAAAACCGTTATGCTGTGGCAACAAATGGTTATCTTTATAAAAATTACATAAGCACGAGAAGCTATGGTTGTTGTTGTTAGTACTTATATAAAGTAGAGTTTAAAAATCAAATAGAGAGGAGTTGGTAATGCTTTAAAGGGAGTTGAGGAGTAAATGCGAATGATAAGAGTGAAATAGAATTAATTGAGTGTGATTATGTGTGGGGTAAATTATGAAAAAGTGTATAAAACGGGAATAATTCTGAATGCTAGATGAATGTTGGCTAAATTGGGATATATATAGTACAGAGAATGAGCCATAAGTCCTAAGGGTACAAACGGACAGATAAATATTTTTGTTAGGATAACTTCTATATTTATTTATATATATGTATGTATATATGAATAGTTAGTTACAACGTGCTGTAGTCAGGGGAGGCTTATTTATATGAGTATCCATGTATGCAACAAAAGTAATGGCGATGCTTGTGCAACCACCGCAAACTATAAATTTTAAGCTGGATAATATGGGTACGTTCATACGTTCCATTTTAATTTTTTTCCCTCAACATATTTCCAAGCTTACTGCGGTCGAGTTACTCGTATTATATGCACTCACACTCACACTCATACATATATATGTATATACATATATATTTATACGTGAGCAATCACACGGATTTGCTTGATTCCTATGTGAGTTGTTGCAAAATTGTGCCTTTATTTATTGTTGTTGTGGAGTTTTTTTATAATCTCTGCATAAAATCGCTGTGTGTTCGATTGTTACAACCGGTAATTGCTGCGTGGGCGTGTATGTGTTCGCGCTGAAAAATTTACAACTAAAAGGGAATACAGCAGTTTGCTTTGAAATAAATGTATTTGCTAGATTTTATAAGCCGCTTTGCTTTAAAACCAGTATTTTTCGGATATCAAACGGATATGAATAGTTGCGCATTTGTATTTACCGATAATTCAGATTCAATAATTTAAAAATATTTATAACACGCATTTATGTTTCTGGCCCCTATTTCGGGATTCCGAATTTCGGTATTAATATTTGTTGTATTGTTGTAACAGTATTTTCAAAAAATGTAACAGAGACATAAACTCAGTTTTTATAGACAACCAAAGATCAAAACAGACTGCCTACCTCGCAATGTTGCGATCGACCGCAACACGAGCGGGATGGGAAAGATACCGAGAGCTGAAGAGGGAAGCGAGACGCATTTGCAGAAAAAGAAAGAAAGAGGCAGAAATGCGTGAGTATGACGAGCTTGACAAGCTGGCCGACAGGGGTAATGCTCGAAAATTTTACGAAAAGATCCGGCGACTAACTGAAGGTTTCAAGACCGGAGCACACTCCTGTAGGACCCCCAGCGGTGATCTAGTGGTTGATGACCAGAGTATACTGTGTTTGTGGAGGGAACACTTCTCCAGCCTGCTGAATGGCAGTGAAAGTACAACACCAGGAGATGGCGAACCCGATTCCCCAATCGACGACGATGGAATAGATGTTCCATTGCCCGACCGTGAAGAAATTAGAATAGCAATTACCCGCTTGAAGAACAACAAGGCGGCGGGGGCCGATGGATTGCCGGCCGAGCTATTCAAATACGGCGGCGAAGAGCTGATAAGGTGCATGCATCAGCTTCTTTGCGAAATATGGTCGGAAGAAAGCATGCCCGACGATTGGAATCTCAGTGTACTCTGCCCAATCCACAAAAAGGGAGACCCCACAATCTGCGCCAACTATCGTGGAATAAGCCTCCTTAACATCGCTTATAAGGTTCTATCGAGCGTACTGTGTGAAAGACTAAAGCCCACCGTCAACAAACTGATTGGACCTTATCAGTGTGGCTTTAGACCTGGAAAATCAACAACTGACCAGATATTCACCATGCGCCAAATCTTGGAGAAGACCCGTGAAAAAAGGATCGACACACACCATCTATTTGTCGACTTTAAAGCTGCTTTCGACAGCACGAAAAGGAGCTGCCTTTATGCCGCGATGTCTGAATTTGGTATCCCCGCAAAACTAATACGGCTGTGTAAGTTGACGTTGAGCAACACCAAAAGCTCCGTCAGGATCGGGAAGGACCTCTCCGAGCCGTTCGATACCAAACGAGGTTTCAGACAAGGTGACTCGCTATCGTGCGACTTCTTTAACTTGATGCTGGAGAAAATTATAAGAGCTGCAGAGCTAAATAGAGAAGGTACAATCTTCTACAAGAGTGTACAGCTCCTGGCGTACGCCGATGATATTGATATCATCGGAAACAACACCCGCGCCGTTAGTTCTGCTTTTTCCCGCCTGGATAAGGAAGCGAAGCGAATGGGTCTGGTGGTGAACGAGGACAAGACGAAATATCTCCTGTCATCAAACAAACAGTCAGCGCATTCGCGTCTTGGCTCCCACGTCACTGTTGACAGTCATAACTTTGAAGTTGTAGATAATTTCGTATATCTAGGAACCAACATTAACACCGATAATAATGTCAGCCTTGAAATCCAACGCAGAATCACTCTTGCCAACAGGTGCTACTATGGACTGAGTAGGCAATTGAAAAGTAAAGTCCTCTCTCGACGAACAAAAACTAAACTCTACAAGTCCCTCATCATTCCCGTCCTACTTTATGGTGCAGAAGCGTGGACGGTGTCAACATCCGATGAGACGGCACTAGGAGTTTTCGAGAGAAAGGTTTTGCGGAAGATTTGTGGTCCCTTAAACATTGGCAACGGCGAATACCGCAGACGATGGAACGATAAGCTGTATGTGTTATTCGACGACATAGACATAGTCCAGCGAATAAAAAGACAGCGGCTACGCTGGCTGGGTCATGTTGTTCGAATGGATGAAAGTGCCCCAGCTCTGAAAGTTTTCGATGCAGTACCCGCTGGTGGAAGCCGAGGAAGAGGGAGACCTCCACTCCGGTGGAAGGACCAGGTGGAGAAGGACCTGTCTTCACTTGGTATTACCAATTGGCGCCAAACCGCCAAAAGGAGAGATGCGTGGCGCACTGTTGTGGACTCGGCTATAACCGCGTAAGCGGTTTCTACGCCAGTTAAGAAGAAGAAAGATCAATGACAATCAATAAGGTCAATTTAGGTGTCTAACAAGGTAAACTTAAAGATCGGGATCCCGAAATAAATAAATTTAGCAGAGCTTCATAAGAATTTAGACTTATTGAGTTCATTTGTGATATTTGCCACATATAATTATTGAAATTCTAACTTACATATTATTGAAATTTGAATATTAAAAAAATCTGAGTCCCGAAATTTCGAGATTATTATTTCACGATCTCGAAATCTACTTTTTGGCAGTTGGAGATCAAATGAAATCTATTATAATTCTTGGAAAAGACTGTGAAAACTGTAAATATTAGGTCTACAACTTTTTCCAATAGATGTCTCTAGGGTCAAGCACTGCTCGATTTAATCGATTAAATTGTTTTATATCGATCTTGGACGTTTGTGTCAACATTAACCCAATAAAATATTTGTAGAGATCTGTTTGCATTCCAAACTTATTCTCAACTGAAAATGTCACTTCTTGAGCTGAATTCTCGACATTTGCGGGAAATTTTGCTTTCTTTTTAATTGCAAGAAAAGTGCGGCTGAGGCTCATCGACATGACAAAAACGGCGGAAGCAAAGTTATAGACCAAATATTAAAAAATGCGAGTCCCAAGGTTTCGAGGTCATAATTTCGGTTTAACTAATGTTACATCAAATCGTTATGGATACAAAAGATTGACAGAATAAAATCTGGCTTTCCATACAGTAATAAGAACTAATTTAAGATACTATAAATAGAATCTATCTTACCTCCCATAATAAGAGATCAAAACCAACGATGATTTTGGGGCGTTCATATCAATTAATGACTGATTTATGATTAAATTTTTCTAAGAGGTCACTTAGGCTTTCTGCCAACGGTAAAAGGGTATGTTTGTATGTCTACAACTTTGAATAGCTTTTATTTTCCAAATGTATCATACATTTTGAAAACCTGCTGCGGCTATTAGTACACAATTTACTCGTAACTCAACGTCTACAACATAAAGCTATCACTAACTGACAACGCTAATAAAAATATCAAAACCGCAAAAATGTTGCAACAAAAACAACTAAAGCGGCAACTAAATTTCTCAATTTGCTGCAAACATGCAAAGTGCAAACCAATGCCAGCCAACTTGTAGATAAATCCAGAAGCGAAGACCGCAAACAACGATTCGAAAGTAATACATACAAACATACATACATATTTCGAAGAAAATCACACGAAGGGTCGCGGCCTGTGATTTGGCCCGCAGTGATAACCGACAAATTGAATATGGCGCTCTTGGCAGCCACTCGAGCAACGACAGACTACTAGAAACTTAATCCTTTTCCTCTTTTTTTTATTTTTTGTTGTTTTTGTTTTCCTATTTTTGTTTTGTTGCCGCTTCGAGTACTTTATAGGCAGGTTGGCCAATTGGCTGCTTTCGCTGCGGCTCACTGTGCTTGGCAGTATGCTGGATGGCGTCCAACAGTGCCACATCAAGCAAGGTGCCACACTGGAACACAAGGCATATGCATTTAGCACACTTTACTCTGGCCACATGAAGACATCCTGTCTAACAGCGTTCTCCTTGCCATCCCCCTCACTTTGCCTTACGAGTGCTTCAACACTGCCGTCGACCACCTTGACTGCTTGCCACATGCTGTGTGGCTTGCATACGGCTGCTGTCACTGCTGCACTGTCGGCCCCTTTCGGCCGCTGTGGCCACTACGAGTAAGAGCATTGGTGCGCCTCTCAACTATTTATGCTTGTACGTGCGGCTGCCAAGCGAAAAGATTTGCGTTTTTCACTCTATTCTTTCGACGAATATTCCATTCGTTGGCGTTGTTGTGCCAGCAAGCAAATCAAAACATAAATCTCCAACAATTCTAGTGTAATTGAATTTCACTCCACAACACTGCACTATCACGCTCTTCACTCTTTATTCGCTCTCTCTTCTGCTTCTCCAACCATTGTACCTTTCTTTTATTATATACGCTTATTGTTTTTATGTTTTAATTCGACTAGATTTTCCTTGGAATTGCATTGAAGATAACAATAGAAAAAAATCAACAACAACAATTGTTATATATATAACTGTAATGCAATAGCATTGGTATCCTTAAGTCCTCAGGAAAGAGCTGCCAAAGTGTTTAGAGTGCTTTTCCCATTGTGGTCAACTATTTAGTGTGTTGTTCTCGTTGCAATTGTTTGTTGGCGTTGTTGTTGTTGAACAGCAAGGAATTGAAGAATAGTAGTAGTAAAACGTTTGAAAGTTTATTAGATAATGGCATAGTTTGACTGCCTGCTGACTCTTGGCTCCGGGCAGCCTTGTCTGCGTTTGTGCTCCGGGTTATTTACATGGAATTTAAACCACACACACACACCAACACATAAGTATATATCTACGTACATATATACTGATATTTGCATACGTTTAGTGTTCGTCAATTGTGCACAGAGCTTCTGCGTAGACGAATATGTTCTTCCATGTAAATACCACAGAGAAGTACAGAAGTTGTTCGGTAAAGTAATGAGTCCTCTCTGACAAATGAAATACCACTTGACATTGCTGTGGAACATTGGTGAGTGAAACCGAGTTTGGTATGGAATCCATTTTGAATTCATTTAATTAACACCGAAATGACCGAAATGAATGGTTTACGAGTTTGTGACATCTACATTGCCTGGAAAAATTAATTGCTGACAACTTTAGCTTAAAAGCTTTTATATACCAACAATCACATATGGACATGTATTATATCAAACAGATAAAGTAGTTGCCAATGTATTATTCAACTAACTTGATATGCCGCTTTATTTCTTGCGAATTCATTACAGTTAAGTGTGAAGTTGTAAAATATATTGAAAGATAAATTGGAGAACATAGTCTCACTTCTAGAAAACCGATAAGCCCAAAGTGATTTTAGTTAAAAGTGAAGTTTTATATGTATTTTGCCACAGCTGTAAAGATAAAATTGTATTATTTATCTTATATCATTTGTCCAAAGTGCTGACCAAAGCTTCTAAGAATGCAGAAGAAGAAGTTTTACCAAATATATATTGTGCTCCCTCGTTTCCCTGCACATTAGTGCATACTTTGACTGAACACAAAACCAAAATAAATAAAAAAGCACAAAAGAAGCAATAATGCCAAAGTTCTGTATTTTCCACTTTCCTTCATTTTTATCTTCTGAAAATACTTAATAATTGAAGTGCAGCCATTAGAGACTAGCAAAATGCTTAGACAAGTTATCGGGCAATAAATAGCATAAAGTATTTATAAGTGTTTCAAGGCGAGCGCCAAATGCGCTCTGCACAACAGGTAGCCAACTTCGTGTGGACATTAGTTTGCAAGAAAATTCAAAGGAAGCGCTGTAAACAGTTTTGCTACCATCTTTCCGTGTCAAAAGTGTTTGAATAAAACATAGAAAACGTTGCAATTACGGTAAATTTGAGGCAAGGCACACCGCTTGCTTGGAAGCGATGCATAAAGCAGAGAAAAATATAAAAACACCTTGTAAAGTATTCAGAAGTGCTTACAGCCTTCTATTAGAGGAGTAATTTTCAGTCTATTTTATTTCTGTATAAATTAGAAATTGAGAGATAAACTCTTCAATGATCTCGATTGTGCGGGAAGTGTTAAGCGCTCAATAGAATATCACATCTCAACAAAATAGTATGGAACGAAATATAGTATACACTATTTATTAAACATCGTTCAGAATGTCTTAGCATCTTCGCCAGTTACTCTCACTTATAGGCTTCTCAGATTGAAAAGTTTGCTTTGATGAAATGTTCTCTAGCTAGGTTTGAAATGATTAATAACAACAACAATGATATCAATGAAAGTTCAAAGATTCCAAGAAATGTGTTTTAATGTTCCAAGACTTGTTCGACAACATCAAGAAATGAAAAAGGTTAAAACGATGAACTTATAAAGGAAATATATCTTAAGCTGGTAAAAGGTAACATTCGAATATTTATGGGTCTCCAATAGAGGCTAAAATAAAGATCACAAGAGATTTTGAGATGAAAAAACAAGATAATGTGACTCTTTAGGATCACCCTATAGTAGTATACATACATACATATATCTATATATCTCATATACAAGTATATATTTGAAATTCTTTAAACTTCGCCGTCAAAACAATTAAGTTCACTTTCACTTTGCGCCAACTTCACCCAATTTTGTTTATACTCGCACTCGCATTTGTTGTTGCTGCAAGTTTCAATTGGTTTCATTTATCTCCGAGCGCTTAAAATTCTCTTTCCGCTATACACTACTAACAACTTTGTGCGCTAGCCATTTGCCGCTTTGCCAATGTTTGGCACGCTTTTATTACCCCGTTAATGCCACACAAGGCATGTTGCATGTTGCTCTTGTTCTTACTAGCCTGTTGTTGTTGTTGTTCAACCCCACATTTTGTTCGGCACAAACACTCAAACACACACACAATGAAAAGAAATATGTTTTTGCTTTGCTCATACTTCATGCCACCACACTACACCACAGCTGCCAGCGTCACCACCAGTGTTGCCACCAGCGCCGCCGTGGCCACTGTGAAATATATATTGTTCTGCGAAATTCCGGTAATTTATTTTGTGTGTTTGGCTTAAAGAATAAAGTGAAAAATTGCCAATGTTGCACAAGTTTTGTGTAGTTAAAATTAATATTTAGCGTGTGCGCGCCCCGACTATGTATTCTCGGAGCGCAAAGTGGGTGCGGAACTATGTTGCGGTTGTCGGGGCAGAGACGTGCCGCCAAAAGTGTGTTGCATGGCGTGAATGGTACTGGGAAAGCGTGAGAAATGCTTCAAATTTTTTCCTCATTTTAAGTTGCGGTTCATGAGAAATGTTAAATGTCAGCAAAATTTGTATTTATATATTTGAAATGGTGGCAGCAAGTGTTGCGGTTTTCGCTGTACACTACAATAGTTCAAGTCATTAGAAGATATATGTTGACCAAAATGGAACAGGACATTGCTAAAAATTATACTTGTGAATGAGTGGAGGAGTGAGTAACACGCCTCTCTGTAGAAAACAGAATTGTTGTTGTTTACAAGGAGTACTTTTTGGACGTTAGACCTAATTCAGAATTCTTTTTTGACTGTGTTCTATAGAGTTACTGCTGAAATTAAACCAGAATAAAACCTTATAAATGCGGACTTTATATAAGGAAAGTGGTCAGGGCAAGTGGACAGTATACTCTATACCAGTTGCCTTACATGATAGGAGTAGCTAATCTAGAGTTTTATCTTTATTTGGTAATCTTATTATTCATATCCTTTGGATCATTATGATCTCATGCCATTCTCCTTGAGTAACCCTTTAATGATTCTCAAGTTTCACTAAGAAAATTGTATAAAACTAATATACTGAAGGGATGAAGGAAACTTTTGCCACAACATAGGATTATATTACTCCATAGTTATGAAAAAAAAAATAAAAACACAGTAAAGTGAACAATACTTCATATGTTTCCTGAACTCTCTTCTACCAAACCACTTGTGTATAATCCCCTTTTGAATTCTGTTTATGAATATTTGTTATAATCGAATTGCAACTTGCTCCTGCTACAACTCACAGCCACAAATCTACAGACACACTCTCGCATATGAAAATATCCCCCACATATTCTTATGTACACACATGGCGTGCATGTTTATTTGTTGGCTTGATGAAATCATTTAATTTAAACTCGACGGGCACCGCAATTGCTATCACTGCCACAGCCACTGCCACTATTGTGTTTGCGGTTAGCGCACAACATCAACGCTTCATCATATCAACGCTTGTGATTAATGTGCGCACATATGTATATAGCTCACATGGCATATATGCGTTTGCATATGCCGCATGTCCACAACAACAACAATAACAAATAATATATTTACATGTATTTTCAGCGCTCTCTTTTGCATTTAATTTTTCAAACAAAAAACTGTGTGGCCCAGTTGCGGTTGTGTAACAGCTTGCGTTACAACTGTTGCGAGAGTTCTTTTAAACTTCCCCGACTTCTGTTTTTTATACGAGTACAGTGAAGTAAATAAATGTAATTGACATCATAGAAAGGAATTTTTGACTGTATAAAGATGAAATGTTAAGGAGAAAGTTATGACTAAATATATAAAAAAGACTAAATCATTATTTCATAATTGGAAAACAAGAAAAGAATCACGTTGTATTCCACAAATAGAAGTAACCCTCACTATTTCCATGACCTGCATTGACATTCGTAAATTCGTGACTAAATATAACCTTAATTTTTGACGAATAAAAAATGCACATGGCTTTGTTGCGCCTTAGTGAGGCTACGTAAAAAATGCTTATTCTTTATTGTTGTTGTACAGATATTCTGAAGATATATTGACTTAAGTCTCCGGTTTTGGCTGCACAGTTACACATCTAACGCGCCCTACACCAACAGTGTAACCATCATCATAATTTTTTTCGCTTTAATTTTCACCTAAATGCTGTGTTGCACTCGTCTTTTTATTCATGCCACAGTGTAACGTTTGCGAGTAAAATGGCTCAAAACATAAATAAACATAAATATGCCATGATTTGTCTAAAAAATTGTTTTGAAATCAAGGATATGTCCATAAGTAACTTTTTGGTACGAGAAACTCGAAATTTTTGGAAAATGTGCCAAGAGACGAATTAAAAAAAAAAACAAGTTAGGAAGGGCTATGTTCGGGTGTTGCCGAATATATTATATAATACTCAATTTGACCCACATATTCGTCATATATATATTGTATAAAGTCCATTGAAAGTTGGAAATCATAATATTAGGTTAGAAGCACCGAGGTCCTCGTGTTCGATATATGGGGCCTTAAAAACCTATGGTCCAATTTCGGCGATTTTTAGAATGGGGCTGCCACACTATAAACATAGTATTTGTGCAAAGCTCTGCACCGATATCTTCACTAGTGCTTACTTTATATATTGTAAAGTAAGCGATTCAGATAGTATTCAAAGTTCTGGTATATAGGAAGTAGGCGCGGTTGTGAAGCGATTTGGCCTATTTTCACAATATATCATTGGAATGTAAGGAAACTATTACAAACCAAGTTTCATTGAAATCGGTCGAGTAGCCACGCCCGTTTTCCATTTTGTAAAAAAATCTGAGTGCAGCTTCCATCTGCCATTCCTTATGTGAAATTTAGTGTTTCTGACGTTTTTCGTTAGTGAGTTAACCCACTTTTAATAATTTTCAACCTAACTTTTGTATGGGAGGTGGGCGTGGTTATGATCCGATTTCTTTCTTTTTTGGACTGCATTAGGAAGTGGCTAAAAAAACGACTGCAGAAAGTTTGGTTTATATAGCTCTATTGGTTTGCGAGATATGTACAAAAAACTTATTAGGGGGCGGGGTCACGCCCATTTCCCCAAAAAAATTACGTCCAAATATGCCCCTTCATAGTGCGATCCTTCATACCAAATTTTATTTTCATAGCTTTATTTATGGCTTAGTTATGGCACTTTATGTGTTTTCGGTTTTCGCCATTTTGTGGGCGTGGTAGTGGTCCGATTTTGCTCATTTTCGAAAGCAACCTTCCTATGGTGCTAAGTTTCATCAAGATATCTTAATTTTTACTCAAGTTACTGCTTGCACAGACGGACGGACGGACAGACAGACATTTGGATTTGAACTCCACTCTTCACCCTGATCACTTTGGTATATATAACCCTATATCTAACTCGTCTTAGTTTTGGGTGTTACAAACAACCGTTATGTGAACAAAACTATAATACTCTCTTTAGCAACTTTTGTGGCGAGAGTATAAAAATAATTTAAAAATTTTTGTTATTAGATATAAAAAAATCCAAAAAAAAAATTAAGAAATGTTGAGATTTGGTTGTCCTTGGCTGCATAAAAATCCGGGACCGTGCTGGCAGAAATAAGTATAGAAACCACTATGGAGAACTAAAAAAATAAAATTAATTCTAAGAGATTCTACTGCAATTTTTGAACAGTTATTCCACTCCCTTCACACCACTGTGCACCGCAATTGGTGTCAGTTGCTTTGGCGTCTGGAGTGTTGCCAGCCAGGATATGCGTCATGTTGCGCAAGGGCATCAGAGGCGCTATTGGTATATACCGCGCGAAGGATTTATATGAAGCGGTTCAAAATATAACGGTACAGTTACAAATACACACGCACACTGTATATTTACAGCCGGGTAGTTCCCTACAAAGTGTCGGTAGCACTTGCCAATGCAGAAATTAGAATTTATTGTCTGGATTAAAATGAAATTAATGTAGTGCAAGGATATCCGCTGCGCTTCGCTTGAATACATATACAACAGTTAAATGCTGTAGCGATGGCAATGAGTGGCAAAGATTGATTTATTGATATACTTATTGCGTCTTGTAGACAAGTACATGAGCTGGGTACAAGTTCAAGTCTTTTCTAATTCATGGAGTAGTTGTTCTATATGTAGTTGGTTAATAAGGAAAGAAAAATATTTAACAAGTGAAGATGTGTCTATGTAAGATTTGTAAGTTAGAGAAATTTAAATTTGAAGAAAATATTATTCTATTCTTTGAACGTAGTTTGACATTTCGAGAATATTGGTATAGTGTTGTAAAAGGTGAGTTAACGCAAATATTTTGACATGGTAAACACCAAATTGCCAATTAACTCGAGTTTATGGTCCAAAGTTAATTTATCTTAACTCTAATAATTAATGTGGTACAAATCTTAAGGAATTTCGATTTTTATGTCAAAAATACACTATGTCCTACATTACATAATATCCTCTCTTTCTCTCTCTCTCGAACTTTTTCAACAAGATGCTGAATCACTCATAAGTAGTTGATGGAATTATTTTCTTCAAAACTCTTTTTATACTCTCGCAACAAATGTTGCTAAGAGAGTATTATAGTTTTGTTCACATAACGGTTGTTTGTAAGTCATAAAACTAAACGAGTTAGATATAGGGTTTTATATATGAAAATGATTAAGATGACGAGACGAGTTGAAATCCGGATGTCTGTCGGAAATCTGTCCGTCCGTCCGTCAGTCCGTGCAACGAATAACTTGAGTAAAATGGGCAAGATCGGACCATTGCCATTGTCATAACTAAGCCATAAATAAAGTTATGAAAATAAAATTTGGAACATAGGATCGTATTAGGAAGGGGCACATTCGGATGTAATTTTTTTGGAAAACTGGGCGTGACCCCGCCCTCAAATATGTTTTTTGTATATAACTCGTAAACCAATAAAACTATATAAATCAAACTTTCAATCTGCAGTCGTTTCTTTATACAGTTCAAAAAGGAAAGAAATCGGATAATAACCACTCCCACCTCCCATACAAAGGTTAGGTTGAAAATGACTAAAAGTGGGTTAACTCACTAACGAGAAACGTCCTCTGGCTTCACTTGAGAAAAAATTGTCGAAAACGGACAATAACTTTTCATGGCCCTGTTATCGAACATGTTGAACTCCGCGGCTAAGGGAAAATTTTAACCGAAAATATGGAAAAATCTCTCTGATAATTTAATGTAATTCAGAGGAAATTGTTTTCTTCTAATAGTGTGATTCTGTTCCAAAAATTATTAAAATCGGATAATAATATCTCCTAGCTCCCATATACCTAATTATAGGTTTTTCAAAAATACGGTGGGCTTCAATCTGAATATATGTATTGGTTAATATGTGAGATATCTTAGCGAAATTAAGTGAGTGTATAGTTTTGGATATAGTATACCTTGCTGGTGAAAATGAATGAAATCGGTTCAGGAATTACCTCAACCCTCATACATTATATAGGACGATTTTCGTTATTCTATTAAACTTTATGCCGAATTTATAGGTAAATTTGTGTGTTATGTAAATAAAATTTCTTCAATAAATTGCGAGAGTATAAAATGTTCGGTTACACCCGAACTTAGCCTTTCCTTACTTGTTTCGTAATACCGTTATTATTTTGATGTATTTTAATTTGTATATTATAATTTCATACAAAAAACTGTACGAACGTCAAGGCGAATACTAAGAATGATTACGAAATTAATAAAAAGCAACAACAAAAAACATACAACAATAACAATTATAATGATAAACAACCATGTCGCTGTCACGTAAATACAACGCTGATGTTTTCAAGAAGTGTCAGTGAATTTGGCGAAATTTGTCGTTGCAACAAAATTTGCTAATGAGTTGTAGTGATGTCATTAGAGTTGTCAGTTGCCACACGACGGCTGTGCAAGTGTTGCGACATGAATATTACAAGTAAATAAAACTAAAACTTGCAACAAGCAAGTAAAGCAACTGCAACAATAATAATAATAACAGCAACAACAAGGATGTGAAGAGGTAAGCACAAAAAGTAACATTGCAACAACAATCGCCCAGCTGTCTGTACGAATTTCGCAGTTAGCAGTTTGCAAATATTGCAAGTTGTGCCACCAAAAACACAAACAAACATACATATAGTTTTTGTTGTGGCAGCAACAGCCAGAACAATTGCAATCAACTCGTCGTCCGTGCGTGTTTGTAAGTGACTTTGTGCCTGCAACACTCACTCGCTTTTATTTGAATTGCATGAAATGTTCTAAAGACTAAGTTGTTAGGATCATTAGATTATGTGGCAACACTAGCTGCTAGTGCTGCTGATGCTGCTGGTGTTGATGCTACTGCCATTGCTGTCAGTTGTTGAGTGTCTATATGCAGGAGAAGCAGTGGAAGAGAGCTACAATAAGCCAAAGTACACAACAGCGGTTGAGGATGCAACACTCACTCAAACACACACACACACACACATACAGCGTGTATAAATGAAAAATAAAAACCGCACTAATATAATTGTTACAACTTGCTGCAAGAGTGGCTACTACGAGCACAGCAGCCAAATTGCCAACAGCAGCAGCAGCCACAGCAGTTAGAGAGTCAAAAAATAATAAAAACAAACAAAGCAAAACAACTAACTGACAATGTTAGCAGACAGTAACAAGCAGATAACTTACACTATCCGCCGCACTGCCTGCTTCAGGCACTGGCCTTGCCTTTATAGAGTACACGTACTTTGACATTAACGTCACTTAGTCGCACTCGTACAAGCTGATTGTCGCTAGCAAACTTTACGCTTGCCGAAATTGTGAGTTATGAAGTTGTCATAAATGTGCACACACACACACAGCTATAGCGTTATTATATTTGGCATTAACGGTGTAAACTAATAACTATATACTATGGATATATGGCGTGTTTTGAGTTGGATAGTGACTCTGAGTATGTGCCAGTACTAATAATTAGTATTTTCGTTTCAATGAGAAATTATGACAATTAATATGTATGTGCACGCACGAATAACTGTAAAATTTGTTGCTAATTCGTTACAAGATATGCTCATATTTTATCACTTCCTTTGCATAATTTATGCTCTGTTGAATGCCAGGCTACAAACTTATAGAAATATATCTTATGTATTTTACTCATGCGTATTTCCGTTTTAATTATGAAATTCATTTTGAATTTATTAGTTTGGAAGTTAATAAATTATCTTCTGGAAGAAGGCGCTGAGTTAGGTTTTCATGCATAGAATCTGTATATTAATGAAAAGAATACAAATAAATTTGCCTTTATGTTTCTGGGATCAACTATTCTTCGGTTAAACCATATATCAAGTATTTACTACTCATAAAACAACCCTGATGCCAAGATAAGTTTAAATAAATCTTCACTGAAAATCACATAACATTTTCGTCATGCTTCATTGAGATATTTATAGATTTATAACCCGCATACTGACTTTATTGGTTCATTAGGTTCATACTAAATTTTTAGAGGACAGAGCCTAACCATAGCTGATACTAACACGTAAGATCTAAACTCGACATTATATTATCGATATTTGTAGTTCTAATAGCCTCTTCACACAGCTAAATTAATTGAGCAATTAAAATTTTGATTGAGAAACCAGTTTTTGCGCTTCACGCTGCCTGTTACTCGATAACCGATTAGCTGTTATACATTTTTGTTTTTGTTTTTCGTCAAAATTTGGTAAGTTTCATCAGCTGATTACTATTTTTTAGCAGTGACATCTACCGTCGTATAGCGTGAACAACAACAACTCGGAGACAAATTATAAATACGGTTTTTGTCGCAGAGTTGTATTTCATTTTCAAGTCGATTAAAATTCAATTAAAAAATTATTTTTTTTTAGTTTTTTGCTTTAATGGTAAATCGATCTTAATCAGTTGTTTAATCGATCAGAGGTTAATTGATCAATTAGCGCCTGTGTGAAAAGGCTATAAGCCATTGAATGACATTTTTTCAACGAAAATCAATTTGAAATATTTGCGCTGTTTAAAAATGATATTCGTCCACGTCGTTAATCCTGCGTTACGCTAAATGCAGATAATAATAGTGCATAAATCAATGATTTTTCATCATGTTCTGAGTTGGTTTTTTATTTGTAGCTTATACAAATATTGATGTCCCAAAATTCCCATTGGGGGGTAAAAAGGTGATGAAATAAGGAACATTTTAAGATATTTTCGAAAAAAATCGAAGGGGGCATAAAGGGTTAAAAATTAAAAAAAAAAAAAATTTTCTTTTTTTGCTATGAAATATTAATTTTAAAAATTTTTACGATTCACAGTTTTAAAGTTTGAGAAATTCTGAACAAAAAAGTCAAATGGTGTTTTAAAATCTGTTCATTAGTTTTAAAGTTATGGCGGTTCTAAAATTTTTTTACAAAAAACTTTGGCCCCTTACAGTGTGGCAACCCCGCGCTACACAGACCTAACACCATATGTTTTATTTTAGGTTTTACATATACTATAAGATATATCATTGCCAAAGAAAATAAAGAACTTTTTTTTCAGTGGCTTTTTTCCAGAGAATGCAATGCCTCATATTTCAATCAATAAATATTATAGTTCTATGCATTTTACAAAATTAAGTAGAGACATTTTTAAATATTTAATAATCTTGTGATAAATTAAATTGAAAAATAAATTTAAATTTGTATTTATTATTTTACTGATGCCTTTAGTTGATTAAATTTGCGACACTACTACTCCAATAACAATAAATAAAAAGTAAAAAAGCAATAACAATGAAATAAAAATAAAACGCTACGGTATAAGGTCACATATGTTTTTCATGGACAATGCTTGCTCCAATTCACTGTTAATTTCACCTTCAGGTCGAAATTTCACATCGTATTTCAAGTGTTTTTTACTACCGAGTTCAACTTTTTACCGTTTCGCTGTGACAGTTTTCTTGAATACATATGTACGCTCGCTCTCATTACTCATTACGCTGCTGGACGTAATTTTTATTTACTTAATTCAATTAAACTTTTAATGCCACTTCGATGATGCGTTCCAATATCACTTAATAGTTTAACTAAAGTACTACTACTTCATGCTGTTTATTACTGTTGTTATTATGGCTTTTTGTGGACGGCCACACTTAGCGGCACACCGCACTATGGCCAAGCTGTGGCGTTGAAGTGTCCGGCACTTGGGCCCAACATTGCGGATGAGTAACCAACAATTCGCTTTCGCAGAACTTTAGTTGACTTCTTCTTTTTGTCGCTTACGACAGCCAGAAGTTGCCAAGACAGCGTCGTCATGCCAAAGACAAACAAGAACAACAACAACAACAAAAGTAGCAAAATTGCAACATCGACGGCAACGCTATACTCGTAAACTTGAACGTCATTCATTTACTTCAAGTTGGTCGATTACTTGGTCGGTGGTGCTGGGTCTCTGGTTGGTGGCTTGGTTGGGCGCTTGGCTGTCGTTGTGGCACGTTTGTTTGCCTGTTACGCTGTTCGAGTTAATTGAAATTGGCTGCTTTTATGTCCAGGTAAATTTCCAACCCGATGAAGTGGTAGCGCACACTTTGTGGCAAGAGCGCCATGCAATGTCACAACAAAATGTGGCAACAATGTTGCTCGCTGCAATTTGCACAAGTTTACAACGTTTTGTGTAGAAACTTTAGCAAGTTTTCAAGGATTCTAAATCGCATCATTAAACGCGTGCCATCAAATTAAGAAATTCTAATTTAACCACTTTGCGAGCACACACAGAGTGGCCCGGAGATGAGCATTTGCTTGAGTGTTGTGTGGTGAGTCGTATAAGTAACGAGATCATTTAAGTTCCTATATGTATACTGAACCATTTGAAACAAGTGACGTTTCAAAACTTAGTAGGTTAAACCAAAATTTCTTATCTCAAAGTAGCTAGTTGTAATGTTTAGAGAACTGAACTTCTTCAAAAGTTTCGAGTACAAGCCATAACAATACAAATTCCGAATTATGAAAAATTGAAGATCGTTAAAGTAAAGAGTTTGTTCGTAAGACATCGTGGGAATCGGAAAAAGCTTACTTATACATTTATTTTCCTGTAAGAACGGTCATTGTATAGAAATTGCGCCAGAAACTTGTGTTTAAGATTTTGAGTTAAATTTACTATGAGGATTTTAAGAAACTTTGACGTCGTTTTGACATTTGTTTCAATAGCTCTACCAAATTGTGTTGCATAACTCCATTAACACCAAAATTGGTGTTTACGGCAAGTTAGATGGCGATTTGGTTGTACTAAACTCCGTGTTTAAACTCAAGGTAAATTCTAAACTATTTACAACAAAGTTCGAGTTGAAGTTACTCACAAAAATTGAGTTTCTACTAAAAATGTTTTTCAAAATTAATATTAAACTCGAGTTTATGGCGGAGGCGTATTGGTGATTAATATAGATATATAAATAATATATAAAGTATATGAATATGATACAACTGTGGGGATAAATTGAATGATGAGTACTGAACCTATTTTATGGGTTACATAAAAGATAAATTTTTAGAGGATAGATCTACATTATTATAATTTACTAATTTTTTATGCAAATTGTAGAAACATAGATGATACTAACACATTATAAATAATAATTCAGAAGTAAGGTTATCTCCCAGACTGGATATCAAGATAGTAAGATCTCAACTCGATATAATAGTTTTGATATTTGCCTTTTCACAGAGCCAAATTGATCAATTAAAATTTTGATTGAGAAACCAGTTTTTGCTGTGGAGATAAAATGAAAGTATTGAAAGTGGTGTGGAGGAAAGTGTGATGAGGATACACTCATAAATAACTCAATTATAAAGCATTTATGTTAATGCCTTTTACACGCAATTTCCGGATTTTTTGTTTTCGTAAATTAAAAGTTTCTTTAATTGAATTAAAAGCAGTTCAATGACTGCACACGAATGCAAAATGTTGCAACTCCTGCGTCGTGTTTACTGTTAGAACTCGTTACTGCAGAAAATACTCGTAGCGGTCATGATGCCGCGCGACAGCTGGTATGTCTTGCCTGCAGCTAACTGTTTTTATTTATTTATATACATATATATATAAATATTTATATACACCAGCTTTCAAGGTTGCATTTTGTAAGCGAAATAAGTAACATGTTGTACCTTGCAGCTCACATTGAGTGGTAAAATTATAAATATTTTCCCCTGCAATGTGTAAATAGAGAAATAGATGGGCAGCATAAAAAAAAATTTGAAAAGGATGAGTGCACTTCAAAAATATTGCAGTTTAAAAATGCTGCTCATTAAATTGGCATTAAGCAAAACAAAAAAAAAATAATATTGTTGTTGATACTTATATAATTAAGTAATTAACTGTCAAAACAATAAAAAATTACAATTTTATAATGCTTAAAATATAATCTCTCCCAATGCTTCTATGTAGCAACTCTTTATTATTTTTTTGTTTTCAAAATTCGTGAAAATAAAATATTCATTTAAAAATGTTATTCGAAATAATGACTTAACACCTTTTATTGAAATAATTTGCCCAAATGTGTTATTAAGTACAAACGTGGTTTTAATTACCACTTAATTGTAATGAAATTGAACCACAAAATAATTATGTAAATTTTCGAAAAGCACATCTACTTACGTACGTCCGAAACGTACACGTGTCCATGTGAGCAAATAAATTGTTTTGCGATTAAAAGCAAATATTATTTTTACCAAGCAAAACCACGGAAAATATGTACTATCAAGAGTGGTGTGGTACCGCAATATTTACAAAAACTAATTAATACAGAAATCAATTAAAAATTATTGTAAATATGTTCGGCATATTAATGCCTTTGTGGAATTAAATTTATACTATTAAAATTTATTTACTATTTGTGAGCGATGATGTTGTGGGTGGTTTGTATAGTAGCCTAGTTAATATGAGTATAGTTTGAGTATAGGAATTTGAAAATATTTTGTGTTAAAATTTAAATTTATAATCTTCTATTTTCGCTTGATAAGTACATTATTTAGAGCTTATATGTCGAGCGCTCGCCTAATATGGCTACTCAACGTATATAGAATAGTTTTGTGATCTCATCTCTAGAATCGGCAAAGACGGAAAATAAAATCGTTAAAGTTTCAAGTATTTAATATATGGGCACAATTTCTCTAGAGCCAGCAAAGACGGAAAATAAAATCGTTAAGGTTCTAATAGATGGAATATACGCTTCAAGTATTTACTAAATGCGCACAAAATAAAATTCGAGTTAAATATTATAAGCAAAAACCTGTCTTCGATTCACCATTTCTCTGCTCTAAATTTTGAGCGCTTTTGCTCTCTTGTAAAAAAATTAAAAAAAGCAGCAAATTTGGAAAAACAGCAAAATTATAGCGTTAAATTCGATGGAAAAGAGTATGCTAATACTTCATTAAAGTGGTATAAGTGGTTGGAGAGTAGCTTATTTGGCTACTACGTATCGAAAACAGCTTATTTTTTTCATAAAAAATATTTAAAAATTATTATAATGAGTGATTTTCCGTCATGAATTATGTTGAATATTGTAATAGTGTCTATGTATGTGATTTTTCTCTCACCTAAAAGCAATATAATAATTTTTGTTCAACCATTTAGCTGTAAAAGTGAAATTAGCCGCTCAAACCGAATTGAAATTTACTATTTATGTGTAATTTTGTGTGTAAATGGACTAAAAATAAATTAAAACTTTTTATTTATTATTTGCAATTAAAATTTTGAATAACAATTGCATTCGCCACAAATTCCAAAAGCCTTAATAGTCATATGTAACAATGTCATTACTTTTATTTATTACGTTTTAATATTCATACATTTTGAAAATTAAAAGTCATCTAAAAAAATTCGCAATAATTAAAACAATACTTGGAAATATGAAAAGTGTAAAATCTGCCTAAAATAGTTTTGTTGGGATATTCATGAATTTATTAGATCGAATGTGTATTTATTTCAGAAAAATTTTACATTTGATTGAACGAAAAGTGTTAAAACATATGTATTATATAATAAAAAAATTGAGAATAACTAAAAAAATGTCATATCAAAAAGTATGTCTCTTCACAACACCCACAAAAAAATGGTGTGTTTCTGGCTAATTTCCATACAAATCGCATTAGTCGCGCTCGCTGACAGCTGAGCTTAGTAGGGGAGGGAGTGATAAATACTCGCCGCAAAACAGAGAATAAATAAAAAACCAAGCAATGTAATGAAAAATCGTGTGAAAACAATTTGAACAACGAAATACTTGTCACTTCGCCTGAAGAAGTACAGAAAAAAAAACAATAACAATATATGTAAAGAATTCAAGTCTAGACTGCTTTGCTGTAAATATTAAGCCAATTTTTGTGCATAATTTGGCAAATGTTTTGTGTGTTCCACATTTTATTTGGAATTACAAACTTTGAAACAAAAACAAAAACAGTGTTTGATGAAGGTGAATGAACTTTGAAGGCTTGTAGCCGAACCCTCGATTGACACTTTTTGGTATAACTGTGTGTATGTTTGGAATTCTGGTTGGTGCGATAAAACTGCTGAAGGCTAGTTATTAGAAATTTAAACGTACTAACAGTGAGTTTTGATTTTTTTATTGGCACCTAAAATTTATAACTGCACTCTCTTATCGTAATAATGTAACAGCAGCTGGAACTATTTGAGTACAATGACTTACAAGCTACTTGAATGTTTTTCTTCCTCTTCTTTTGCTTAGAATTGTATATTTTTTTCAAATAAAGTAAAATATTTGATTCGCCAAACTACAAAATGTGCCGAATCGAACAAACGATTGGTATAAACCTCATACACTGGTATAATATTAAGTTAAAATAGAAGCAGCAATTTTTTTTTCAAATGGGCAATGCTCAATGCGAGTAGAAAAGTGGCGAATGGAATACGGCTAACAACTTATTTATATATTAATATGTATTCAAGAGGTGAATGATGAAAAACGTTGCCTACATTTTGGAGGAAATGTAAAAAGGTTAAACTTTAATATTACAGCCTTAAACGTCTCTTTGCAATAAATTACTTATTTCAGAAATCGCATCATACAAATTCATATTCGTAATTTATTTCTTAATTAAATAAGGTTATGAAACGGTGTATTTGAAAATAATAAAAAAAAACTATAATAATACTTTCTTTTTCAATCTTTGCGCGTGCTTTACTTCCTTCTTTTTTGTAGGTAAAAGGTTATGGAATAATAATGCTTAACGGTAACTTTGGTGATTATTAGATAACGTTTTAACTTCTGCGCGCTTGCGGGTTGCCGTTGGTTGCAAACGCTCGTGTCAATTTAGCAAATGTGCCGTACAGATGTGGCCCAATTTTCTATTATTAATATTCAATGATTTGACAATTACTGACCAACGACAGGCTCTCATTTTATTATATGATTTCATTGGGTTTACTTTTTAATGGGTATCTTTTGGGTGAGCACATATGGCTTCCATTGCATAAATCATAAATAGTTTTGATTTGAAGTGTTAAAAGGAAATTTGCAAATTCTCCTTACAGTTCGCAGGTGCATGCGAGTAACGATTTTTTTCTGAGATAATAGGGAACTTAGTTATTTATAATACGCTTGGGAATAGAGCAGAGCTTTGATAGATTGGCTTTTTTTTGGTATACAAAAACAAAGTACAGTAATAAAAAAAAAAAAAAAAAGTGTAATTGGAAACAGATTATCTCCTCTTTTTTTCATAAAATAATTGTTTTCAAAAAATAATTCCATTAAGTTAATTGCCGCAGTGCTAACATTACCATAATCAAATATGTTGTTGCTTTTGTTGTTAGCATACGCTCAGAAAAAAACTATTTAAATTTACAATGAATTTGAAAGGTGTTGCAATTTGTGTAAACAACGCCAATGATTAGAGGCTAATGTTAGGCTAAAGTTCAAAAGCGAACAAAAATTTTAATGCAATTATTGTGAGTGAAACACGATAGCAGTGACCCTGTAGAAAATTCAAAGTGGAACAAAAAAATAAAAGCTGGAGTTTCACAAAAAAAAAAAAACCAGCAATTTAAACTTAAAATTTCAATAGAGTTTCATGTTTGAAGTTGTAACCTTTTTGAGCTTTAAAAATATATTTTTCATTTGTGTTAAAATGTATGAAAGTTTTTCACTCATAATTTTCATTTCATAACCTCCAAAATGTTTCTTATTTCCTTCAAAAAAGTTGTTGTAGTATTTCCCACACTGTCTAATTCAATCATTTCGATAGTCATCCATTGCCAGTGCATGGTTTTAGTAAATTGTTGCGAAAAAGCAATTATTTATTTATATACATTAGATACGATTCTTTATGTATGTGTGTATATAATATTTGTTTGACTTAATTGTGCACAATAAATGTCAGTGTTTGTGTAAGCCACGCAATTGCCTGCGAAACTATGCAACAACTGCATTTAAAGACCTAACTGTACAAACAAATATATTACACTTGTTAAAAAAATATTTTTTTTTATAAAGAAATTTAAAAAATTTGAGGATATTTTCGATTTAAAAATGTTTTAAACAAAAAATAAATCAATAAATAATTTAATATTTGCTTATGTATATATCAATTGAGAAGTGTTAGAATGGTATATGAACCTAAAATGAATTGGAGTCACATAAGTTAATTATAATTTTGAGAGATACAAAAATTTATTGAGAATTTAATTTTCTGTTGTTTTTATTTCCTTTTTTGTAGTATTTTTTTTTGTTAAATAATATATTTTTGGGTTATTCGGAATAAGATACTTAAGGTATCTTCCTTATATCTACATACTATATGCAGATTTACTTTCAGTTGTTTCCTTAAAGCTTATACTTCCAGTTCACAACTCACAGAAATAAGGTTAAGAATGTAGCACTACTCTTGGCGTTATTTCTTTTTTATACTCTCGCAACAAAAGTTGCTAAGAGAGTATTATAGTTTTGTTCACATAACGGTTGTTTGTAAGTCATAAAACTAAACGAGTTAGATATAGAGTTATTTATATCAAAATGATCATGGTGACGAGACGAGTCAAAATCCGAATGTCTGTCCGTCCGTCCGTGCAACGGATAACTAGAGTAAAAATTGAGATATCCTAATTAAACTTGGAACACATGTTCCTTGGGACCGTGAGAAGGTTGGTTATTGGTTATTTGCATATATCTCGCAAATCAATGGAGCTATATAAACCAAACTTTCTGCAGTCGGTTCTCTTACGTACCCCATCACACACCATGAAAATAGTTGAAATCGGATAATAACCACGCCCACCTCCCATACAAAGGTTAGGTTGAAAATTACTAAAAGTGAGTTAACTCACTTTCGAAAAACGTCAGAAACACTAAATTTCACATAAGAAATGGCAGTAGGAAGCTCCACTCAGATTTTTTACAAAATTGAAAATGGGCGTGGCATCGCCCAATTATGGGTCAAAAACTGTATCTCAGGAACTACTCTACCGATTTGAATAAAATTCGCTGTATAATATTTTCTTGACACCCTGATGACACGTGGGAATAAAATTGGTTCACAACTACGACAACTTTCCATGTAATTCAATTTTCAACTCCATCTTATTCCTTCACTTTATAATATATGCATAAGGAACCAATGAAGATTGCGAAATAAAACTTTACAGAAATACTGTACATGATCTGTGGCGTCACTTGTGAAAATCGGAATTTGTCGAAATCGGACTATAACTTTTGAAGGCCTCGAATGTCGAATATGAAGAATTCAGTGCCCCATTGCAATTTTTCACCGAAAATTTCGGTAAATCTCTCAGATATTTTAATTTAATTCAGAGGAAATATTTTTCTTCTAATAGTGTGTCTCTGTACCAGAAATGGTTAAAATCAGCCCATAACTTCCCCTAGCTCTCATATACCTAATTATAGGATTTTCAAATTGGGTCAAATTGTTTGTTATTTTAATAAAAATATATCAATAAATTGCGAGAGTATAAAATGTTCGGTTGCACTCGTACTTAGCCTTTCCTTACTTGTTCTTATATTATACGCCTAGTATTCGTATAATCCCAGGCGTATACACTTATATAACCTTCATTTAATCAATATTTTACGTTTTTAGGCTGGGGAAATACCTCATTTAACTAACTGTATAAATAAACAACACCGCAAATAGAAAAATAAATATTTAACTCATATTCCTAAAACAACTGTGCAAACTGATATTTTGAATACATATTTTAGTTGAATTACCCAAATGTAATGAATCATATTTCGTTTAATGCGTATAAACAGTATTAATATTGAGGGTCATAAAAAGTTGTTTTCATTTTTATCAGCTTCGCAACACGTGTAAATATGTCTGAGAAAAAGTAGAAGCGACTAAACTTGATATTGTGAAGTTTTGAGGCATGCCAGCAGAGCTTTTGCTGTTAAAAGCTTAAGTCATATTTTGTCGAACGAAGCGCAAAATATATATATTTTTATTAAAATCAATACTTTATAACCTCAAAAAAAAAAAAAAAAAATTTTGTTAACTAGTGTACCCGCAATTTACGTGAATGGAAACGTGTGAAATGCATTGGAAATATTTGAGGTTATTAAAATAATTGCGCGTGCCATGGAGGCGTGGGAATTCTATGCTAATGCACGAATAAGCAGAAACCAACACACGCACACATACATACATACATACATTCGCATAAAAGCATTCCTAACCGAGCGCAATGGAAGTATAAAAATTACATGGCATACAACAACACAAATGTGCCCTCTGCCATTTGTGGCGAAGTGAGTTGTGTTTTGGTGTTGTTGTTGGTGTGTATTGGCCAAACGGTAAATCGACAAACTGCAATTATTAGTATCACAATGAATTTAGTGTTGTTGCACGTACATATGTAGCATTAGCGTTGAATTGTTGCATGTGGCAAGCATTTGACGTTAGTTAGCGCGCATATCAATGACCCGCCACCTAAATGTTGCTGCCATTAATTCAATTTATTGTATTGGTTATGCGATACCTGCGAGCGTCTGGCTAATTAGGTTTGAGTTGTTGGCAGCTGGCTGGCTGGCTGGCGTGCGGGCGAAGTGTTGGTGTGAACGCGTGCGTCGGCAATCATTGATAATTCGCGGCGTTACACAGCAATTCATTCATGAGCTAATTTGTTCATATGTACATGTATGTGTGTGTTTGTTGATGTTGTGTGCGCTCACAAGTGAAAACAAGCAATTACGTGGACGCACACACTCACAGCTCGTTCACGAAAATATATATGTATATAAGGTTGTATTTTTGTGTGTGGGTGTGTAAGTTAACAGGTGTTTTAGCTTCAGTTATTTGTGTGTTTGCCGGCGCCATTGCTTGTGTTGCAAATAATGCAACTCGTTTATTCAATTATTACGAATTTTTAATTGAAGAATTAAATTAAATTGGTTTGTCATTTCCATTGGCATGTTGATTGAGTAACAATTGCTTAATTTATATTTACATATATTGTGTAATTAAAAATTTGAATTCATAACAATTGCATAATTCAATTTATTGCAATATAGGGTGTTTTTGCAGAGTTATAAAATTTTCTGTTCAGCGGGTGGTCGTTAGTTCTGCTTTTTCCAGACTGGATAAGGAAGCGAAGCGTATGGGTCTGGTGGTGAACGAGGACAAGACGAAATATCTCCTGTCGTCAAACAAATAGTCAGCACATTCGCGTCTTGGCGCCCACGTCATTGTTGAAGTTGTAGACAATTTCATCACTCTTGCCAACAGGTGCTACTATGGACTAAGTAGGCAATTGAAAAGTAAAGTCCTCTCTCGACGAACAAAAACCAAACTCTACAAGTCCCTCATCATTCCCGTCCTACTTTACGGTGCAGAAGCGTGGACGATGTCAACATCCGATGAGACGGCACTAGGAGCTTTCTAGAGAAAGGTTTTGCGGAAGATTTATGGTCACTTAAACATTGGCAACGGCGAATGCCGCGGAAGATGGAATGATAAGCTGTATGTGTTATTCGACGACATAGACATAGTCCAGCGAATAAAAAGACAGCGGCTACGCTGGCTAGGTCATGTTGTTCGAATGGATGAAAGTGCTCCAGCTCTGAAAGTGTTCGATGCAGTACCCGCTGGTGGAAGCCGCGGAAGAGGGAGGCCTCCACTCCGATGGAAGGACAAGTTGGAGAAGGACCTGTCTACACTTGGTATTACCAATTGGCGCCAAACTGCCAAAAGGAGAGTTGCGTGGCGCGCTGTTGTGGACGCGGCTATAACCGTGTAAGCGGTGTCTACGCCAGTCAAGAAGAAGAAGAGTGGTCTAAGTAAATGCGGTGGTTTGACATTAAAGATGTTGTGAGATAACTTGTAATCGTAAATACATATTGACTAACCAGATCAAGGATAACTCGGACTAAGATCGAGGTTGTATTTAGTATTGAATATATGTTGATAGATTATAATAATCTTCTTTTCACTAAATGTTTGTCTAATTTCGAGTATTTCTTTGAGATCTACCAGAGAACAGGAAGAAATTGAACAGCGGGTAAAGATACTGGAGAATATAGTAAACGCAGAAGCAATTCGACGTTAATCTTTTGAACTACTGATGAAGGGTTGCTTCAGCTGGTGAAGAGCTCGAATATCACTCAATTAAGGTTTTTGGCAGCAACTGCATTTTTTCACTAAAAAGGATTTTCCATTCATAGGTAGTTTATTTTTAATCTATGTTATCTTTTCGATCTTATATCGATAGCAAAACATATGACAAGAAAGGAGACAGAAATACTAAAAGTCAGCAGAGATAGCGAATAACTAAATCCCATTAGGAAAAGCCGACTTATAGTAAGCTTAGTGCTTTCATTATAGATTTTCAAGAATTTCTGCTGCCACACAGACCCATTTATCCTTTAAAAATATATTCGTGTTACTCATACGCCATGCCGCACAATCACATCTTCATCAAAGTCTTGGAAAACTTAGTTTATAAGAAGTTAGGCGTTCACTATTCATTTACTAGTATTTTTATTTAATTATTTTAATTACGATTTTTTAATTTTTGAAAATTAGTTATTGAATGCCAGTATTCACCACTACGGGCATATTTAATTTTTTTATATTTATTTATATTATATTATATTTACTTTATATTTTAAACACTTTAAAGTAGATGTAATACACGTATATCCATGCTGCATTTAATAAACACTTAGGCTCTTACAAAAACACTAGCACCCAACAAAATTATGGAAACTCCAACAAGGACTTACCGGTATTAATTAAATTTTTAATATTTTTCTATTAACCTTCACGCTTTGCTATTACAATAAGATCTTGCGCATTCAGTTAGATGAGGTGCACTTTCAAACATTTAACTGCGAATGCCAAATAGTTGAAATTTTATCGCATTAAATACAACTAGGAGAAGTCTTTTTATTGCTAATTCTGCTACTATTTGACTAATTTAAGGGCGTTTAAGTGGAAATTTACAGAACTTGAACTATTTGCTCATACTGCATTATGCAATAAAGAGCATGCAATTAATCGCCTTGATAAAGCGTTAACGATAAATATTAACTGTACAAATTGACAAATACAATAAACAACATCTAATTGCATCACGTGCACCAAAGGCTCTTTTGCTCAAAGCTGAGCAAAATAGCAAACAATAACAAGAACACGTGCTTTTCTACGAACTCTAAACTCTCATAACGGAAATAACTAACCTATACTCATATGTTAATATTTAAACAGCTGCTTTACAGCGAATAGATGCTCTCAAGTGTTCAAATCTTCCGAATTTAATGTTAGCATTGAGGCCATGCCCCGGCAGCGTGCTATTTAGTGTCATATTACGGTCTGTTTTGTGATACAACAATACACAAGTTCAGCACAATGTGTGTCTGCGTACCTGTTTGCTTATGGGGTGGTGTGCGGCTCAGACCGTTAGACCGAATGCTGCGCTTATCACTCTCAGTTCCATTAATTATTTTTGAAAAATGCTATTCTACTATAGAATGAAATCTGTACTGCCTGATTGTGACTCAATTTGTATTAATCTTACTTGCTAAATGATGAGTTGATTCCAGTTGAGAGCGTGGGGTGTGCGAGGGGCAATTCGCTGGTGGCTGCTTAGCGAACATTTAATTATCGCTGATAAAATGAAATGAATAATATTTGAGCTTATTAATCTCAATCTCATATTTTATAATATTTAAAAAAATACTCTAACGGTGCTGTGATATTTACACCAGTGAATTAATATATATTTACACAGTGTCGGCAATAAATGTTAATAAGTGGTTAGGAATTCTTCATAATTTTATAGTTCAAGACTTTTTATTAGGTTGTTTTTTATTTACTTTATCCAAATCCCAAAGCAATTATTTTAATTATTTTAAAGCTTTAATTACATTTACATCATCACGTTAATATCACATTAATTGGAATTTAGTTTGGTTCGTAATGGCTTTAAAAAATATATTTTCTCTGTCGCCGAAGCCTATATATTTTTTTTTAATTTTTCGAGATTTTGTCGATTTTCCGAAGGTAATATTTGTATTAAAAATTTGGGGTTTCAGAAACAATATTAAATGATATTTTAAATTTCCTAAAATCCCCATTGGCCTTCTATAAAAAGATAATTTCGTAGGTTTTGCACAGTGGTCTCCATTTTTTCATCAGAATGTCAATATAAAAGCTTATGCCTACTCGAAATGAAGTCTTCCTTACTCCTAGATTAAATGATTAACATTAGACTTGTTTTTGGAACCTAGACTGAACTAAGCTTTTAACCATTTATATTTTCTAGTTCACTCATACTACATATATATTATCAGTAAATCCCCTTTTCTATTTCCCTTTTATATTTCGTTTTTCTGAAGGTTTTTAGTTTTATGAAGTTGTAAGTTTATCTAATGAATGCCCTCATAATGAGTAAGTAAAGTTAAAAATTAAAAAAAAAAAGGTGGAGTAGAAGTGTCTTAAGCAGCAAAAAGAGAAAAAGTTGTTGTTAAAAAGGTGAGAGTAAAGTACAATGAAACTCAGACCTGTGTATATAGGTATTTAGGTTTTTGGTTGACCCAGTCGAATGACATGGCTATGGTATTTGGTGTATTGCTTCAGTGCAGCTTAGTTAGGTTAGGTTAGGTTAGGTTACTCTGATAGACCAGTTTTGGTCCTTTGCGATACCAGATGGAGTGCCGTCACATAGTTAATGAGGAGTAATCATTCTTTAGTATGCCTGCGCTTGTTGCCAATTTCAAAAGGCTTTGTGGCTTCACCAACTAAATCTCTTCCAGATTAATGTAATGTGTAGCCCTCAAATGCTGAAGCCGTTGCCTTGATAATGCAGGACATTCACAGAAGAGGTGCTCCATTGTTTCTCTGGTGCCTTCCTTGGCTTGGCGCTTGTGGTTTGGCACCTAGTAAAATTGAAGTCGCCTATTTCTGGCGACATCATCCACTGCTGTCCTACCACTCAAGCTTAGTATGTTCGTAACAGATTTTTTCCATTCATGACTATAATACCATGTCAATAAGCAATTCAGACAGAATACTTGATTTTTCGTTGTACAGAAGGAACAAATAAATCCATGAAAATTATGATGACAACAAGTCGTTGTTTAAGGGTTAAATAACTGGCACCAAATAACTTTTTGAACTATTTTGTGGTGTAAAAATGATTTGTTGAAATGTAGAGGTGATTTCTAAAACAAACGCTTATTTCAGAAGGCGTGAGATATCAGCTTAAAGAAAAAGTTTGATCAAATGAAATTCGAACAATGAAATTAGTTGATCGGGTCATAGAATCATAGTTTTAAATTTAAAAACTTCATAATCGCATATATAAAATAACCTTCTTACACAGAGGAGTTAGCAGCAAACAAACACCGAGCACTTACCCTGTACAATTTACTGTTGGGATATATAGTACTTGGAGCATATTTTTTCGATCAGTAACACAATAGGGCGTGTTGCATAGAAAAATAATGCACATTAACGAAAACAACTACAATCCTTGCCTGCTGCTGCTTGTCGAAACGCCTGGCTGGCTGAGTTGAGCTAACGAAAAGTAATAGTGAACTTGAGGGGGTGTGGGTGACCCAGGCAAGAAGGTGGCTCATGAAAGTGAGCAAAAGTGAGCTACCAGCAGCAACAGTTGCCACACAATTTATGGTATTTCACTTTTTAGCTGAAACTTTTTAAGCTACAAATTTGCACATTATTTAACAACGTAAATGTGGCAGCGAAATTTTGGAATATGCAAACGTGCCAAGCAATATGCAAGCCGCTGTATGTGTGTATATAGTGTATTGAAAGAGGAAGTGTATTCAATCTCACATGTGGTAGTGTGCTTCTTTAGCTTTCTGTAGCAAATATGAAGGTATGAATATTTCAGTAGGTGGCGGCGAAATTTATAAGGTTGCAAGTAGATGGGGTTTACACTTTCCAGCAGCTGTGGAGGTGTATAGGATTACAAATAAGTTCCAACTCCTATATACCTATACAAGGTTAGGGGTTAGCCTGATTGACTAGGCTATATTTCGTTGCCACAGCAGCTTAAGTGGCTTTAATGAACTGCAAAAGTGTGGCAATAATTTCATAATGGACGCACGCTACTTTCGGCCTAATGGCAGGAAGTTGTAGAGCGGCAGGAAGTAGAATTTATATTTACAAAAAAAAAAAAAAATATTTACTGGAATTAAGCAGCGATTTGGTTGCATAAAATGCAGTATTTTTTCATTTATCACTGACCAAATAAATTAGTTGCGGGTAAAAACTGAATTTATTGCTGGCGAAGCATTTGTTTTAATTTAATAAAGTTTTTAAACAAATGTTGACGGAATAGTAGTTCATAATTGTTCATGATTTCTCGCTTAAAACGTGATATACATATGTGCATTATCATTCGTTGTTTTGCGGGGCTCTTGCATTATAAAAATGTACGAGTATTAAAGGCCTATTCAATAATTTATCTCCGCTCTATTCGCACATACACATACTCGTGTGTTAGTATATTTGTACAGAAGCAAACCATACTGTTTAATGAATTATCAAACAGTTTAGATTATATTTACTCATGTGCATTCTGTTACGCTGAGCAGGTGTGCTTTTCTACTCACACTGCACACTGTTATTATTTACTATTAACTTAAGTCATAACTGTAGAATAATGCATGAAACACTGTCGTGCAATAAATCTCAACAATAATCCCATACACTACGTTTGCTTAATAAACACTCAGTGTAGCGTTGTCGGTGGTGAGTTGTAACTATATGCATTTAAATTGATAACGTCTAGCCGCTTGAAAACAAAATAAAAATTCATTTCATTTGCAATTTTTACTGAGATTATACAAATTAGTAAAAATTTATGCAGCAAATTTTTAAATATTCGCTTTGTTTATATTATATTATCACAATTAACAGTTGATTTACATATGTAGGCAGCATGTCGTTTAGTCAAGTTATTGATTTAATGGCGCTTGTTTGTGGTTTTCCTGCTTTTTTAATGTTACTTATACGCCCCAGCACGACTACGACAAATGGCCTGTAATTTAAGCGAACACTTGTAGTTAGTTTCCTATGCATGGTGTATTAGGTGTCTATTGCTGGGTGAATCATATAAGAATAAATCATTTATTTAAATAGCGGAAATTTATGCAAGCATTTTGTTGTTTTTAATTTTTGAATAATTATAGCGTTCAAAAAGTGTAGTCAGTTCTATTATTGATGGGTTTTCCATATGGAAAATTAATGCAAGAAATTAATTAGCTATTAAAAATACAACGACATTCCAATTTTTAAATAACGGTATGCATCGATATTTACATTTTGCAGTGGAATTATTGTTTTGTTAAGGAAATCGAAGTTGACTGAGGAACAACCAATTACATTGTTTACAATTATAACCGAGAGCTCGAAGAGGTATTAGATGATTATTGATTATTGTTATTGTTGTTTAATGAATATCAATTAAAATTTATATAAATTATTAGGCATACAACTTTTCTTCTGCCGTTTTCCAATAGATGTCTCTAGGGTCAAGCACTGGTCGATTAAATCGATTTTTTTATATCGATCTTGGACATTTGTGTCAACATTAACCCAACAAAATATTTGTAGAGATCTATTTGCATCCCAAACTTATTCTCAACTGAAAATTTCACTTTTTGAGCCAAATTCTCGACATAAGCGGGAAATTTTACTTTTCTTTTTAAATTCCAAGAAAAGTGCGGTTGAGGCTCATCGAATGCTTTCGGATACTGTTCGGTGAGGCTGGCCTAAGCGAAAAAAGTCTTAAATTTACAAAAAAACGGCTGAAGCAAAGTTGTAGACCTATCTATAGCTGAATATATTTTTCCCACAAAAATATGGAATTAACCTATGGATTTGGAAGTTCATTATGTTTCTATTAAATTCAAAAAATAATATATATTCATTTGACAAAATATAACATAAAAATGCTGATTTGTGCACTAACTCACAGCGGATTAGTCAAAAATGTCTTTGAGTAATAAGATACAAAAACGTAATTTGCTCTAGCCCAAACCAAGCGAGTTTTGTCTCGTTTTGTTCGGTTCGGTATGAAGCTATGGGATGTTGTCGTATCAGACAAGAAAAGACGTCTTGACTAATCGGCGTGTGCGTTCAGCCTAGAAAAACATTGATCCCCACAATTACCAAAAATATGGTATTTAAGGCGTGTTAAAGTCTGGGGACTTTATTGTAAAAATTACTTACAAATCAAGTTCATATACATACGAGTGCTTTAGAAAATCAGTTTGTTTAGAAAGCACACCAAAATATTATGATTTTGATTACAAGAGATCTAGGAAGAACGTACTGTGGTGATAGAAGAGTAGCTTTACTAAACAATGGACCGAAATTTAGTTGTATAAAGTAATTGAGATATTTTGAGAAAAAGTAAATTCGATTTACTCTTGAGTCTGCTTATTCCAGATTCCATATTATGTATGAAAAATGTTTTTATTTGAAGCGGAAAATTATCCAATATTACAAACATGTATTCTGATATATATATCGGCTAAAATGAGTATGAATATGCAAGCGCTTCCTTCTCATCCTCACGCACTAAACAACGGCATGACAACAAACCTGACAGCTGAGCCAACAATCAGTGGCAATAATGGGTAATTGGGTGGCAAGCATATTTCCAACGCAAGTGTTAAAGTGATGTAAACCAAAAAATTGACTTAAATGCCACCGAGCGCCACCTGTGCGCGCTACAACAAAAAGCCGTTGTAACTATAATCCCTCTATATATAGAGAAGAAGCGCCTAACACATGCTAATTTGATTAAGCTACCAGCGGAATGAACTCGGATACTCATATATATTTGGCCTTAAAGATTTTGTTGTCAATTATGCGACTGTCTATAAGTATATTATGGACTTACCCTTTGACACGTTTGTAATTTGAACCGTAATTGAATGATTAACGCTGATCCGCTTGCGTCTGGCAGTTAACTACAAATGTTTTCAGGTGTATAGGCCTCTCCTTTAAGGCTTAGCGTATAATTGTTTAGTTGTATGTGGATAATATTCGGTGGTTACACTTAGCACTCTTAGCAGTCTGGCACTTTATTTGTGTTGTTGTTTTGCTTTATTACAAATTCTTTAATTTGTTGTTGTTTAATAGTTTAATTAACTTAACAACAACAATATTATTCGTGACATACAAAGTGTGAGATTCTCCGCCTTTCACTGTGCTGGTGGCGTCACCTTAATTAGCTTAAATATAATAGTTTTCCGCGCGCACGTTGTTGTATCTTGTTGTAACTGTAATTAAATAGTAAAAAGACTAAAGCCATTAGATTTTCAGCTATTAATTAATGTACATGCATATATGATGAATCGGCAAGGCAATTTGTAGTAATTTTCCTTAATAATCGTCGGTATTTAATTGAGTCGCTTGCTTTTGTTTTGCTTAGTTGGGGAATTCCAATTCCAGTAATGTTTTTAAAAGTGATTCACGATTGTAATTTCAATAACTATTTTTAATTTCATTCAAGAATGCTGTATGAATAATTAATTTAATGAATGAGATTTATTACGATGCCTATGCATTAAATGAAGTGTATATCATTTAAAGTAGTTGATTTATAACACTTGGTTTAAATTGCAGATGAAGGTTGTTTTAAACATTGTGCAAATGTACAATAAAAACGTTTTATCTTTGAATCAAATATTTTAATTTTTTTTAAGAATATATATTTTATAAAATCTTAAAAATATATTTTTATATATACTGAATAAAAAAATATATTAAATATTTTTTGACATATGAAAAAAATATTTTTTACGAAAAATCAGTTTTGCATAGATATTCTAATTTGTTGGCGTTTCAACTGATTTGAAAGAATTTTAATTTAAGTTTTATGTTTGGGGTAATAATATATGCCTATATCGGCCTTTTAAAAAATGCGGAATTTTCGAAATATTTAATTTTTTAAGAATTGTATGATTAATGAGAATATTGACAAAAAATATTTGGAAGAAATAGGTGGATAAAAACTGTGCGTGAGATGTCATATGATTTAAATTGGCATATCCTCATTGAAAGAACAGGGTTGCTCTTTCAGATAGTACTCCGAGTAGTACTTTTCACTACTGCTATATCTTATTAAAGTATAATAGTCTATTTTTCTTTTAATATTGTAAATTAAGTCTCAACCAAATGGCATATTTATTTACACAATTAATCTCCAAGCATTTTTCATATTTGTATAGCAATACTTTTCAGAGAAAACAACTATTTTTTGATAAAGCCATTGAATGAGAGTTGAAAGATAATAGAGACATAGATATAGTGAGCAAATTTTGTTTGATTATCGTCACTTTAGAGATGGTAGAAGTTCCCAACATCTGTTGGGCAACGGTTCAACACGTTTGGGACTAGGTATCGGAGGTCTACTCAATTTGATAAAAGCGAAAAAAAGAAACTAATGCAATCGCTTAGCTTTTTGTCATATCTAGTCATTTAAGGTCTTAAAAATATATCCGATGAAGAAAATATGATCAATTCCGGTCGTGTGTTTTAACATATGTATGTATATTCGTAGAATTTTTTTAGTATAAATCATACAAATCATGACTGAAAAGAAAGGAAGTTTATTATTTTAAAATTTCAGGATTACTGATTTTTTCATTAGCCAATTTTTCGGGATTTAAAGACTTTTTTGATTGGTACCATCTATATTTTCAGGGGCTAAAAATAATGGATAAACACAAAAAATTTACCTTTTTTTAATTAAAAAAAATATGTTATAGTATGTATATTGGACCATTTAGAGAGAGCATTAACTCCGACAGCAGACGGGCCATACTAGCATTGAAATCGATGAAAGTACGCTCTAGGCTAGCTATTTTCCTATCCGACTTATGTGGGTACACGGTCACCGTGGAATCGTTGGTAACTGTAAAAAAGACAAGCTTGTAAGAGAGGTTAGCCTAACAACATTGACATTGAAATGGGAGCGGGTTGACAGTCCATGGTCCACTCGGGCAAGAGCGCCGTACATACAGATTTCGCATGAGCTCGCCAAACGCTGGACAGCAACCAGCACTTGTGCAGTTGCGAATACCTTTTAAACCACTATGGAGCGTAAAAGATCCTTCGAACTGCTTTCTCTCAATAAGGTCCATATCATTGCGATCATTAGTGTGCTTACTTCGATAGGCAAGTATGTGTTGAGGCTTGGGATCGTGAAAAAAGGAAATTCCCAAAGCAGTTTGAAGGAAGGCGAGTTGCCATCATCTAAGTACTTTCTCCTCCAATGTCCAGCTCTTACCAGAGAGAGGTTGAAACAATTTTGAAAGCTTAGCTTCGGCGAACTTATCGAATTGACACTAGCTGTTTAAAAAAGATTTTAACAGATTCCAAGCGGAGTTTGGTAGGATTTGATTGGTATCACAAAGGAGAGAGCTGATAACTGTCCAAGTGAGATCTTGTATATGCAGAGATCTACCTACTAGTATATTTTCAAATTAAAACTATTAATTAAAAATTTGAAATTATTAGTATTATTAGTGTTTTTTTGCTTAGCTTTTTGCAACTAATTAAGATTTTTTATAGCGATATTATAACAATTGTACAATTTGATTACAAAGCACATGCCGTCCTTAGTAAATACTCCCACATCTGCAATTGAAATCTCAGCGGTTTAACAACCGGAAATAAATATGATAGTAAAAAGTACCAAAACAAATCGCTATAAAAAGCTTACGCAAAACAATCAAATGACAACTAATTAATAACGAAATATCAAATAAATGCAATCAAATTCATTTCGCAATGCGAATTGCCAATTACATAACGGTACTTTGTAATTGCGATTACCAGTACGATTAAGCGCAAAAATTGCACTTTTAATGAATAGAATAATTTGCGCTCGCAACAAAATCTGCTGAATTACATGTATGAGCAATATGCATATATCGAATGCTTATTTGTGCGCAACAATACAATAAATTGTGTGCAATTGAGCAATTTTATTGACAACTACAAATGCACGAGCAACTGGTATTTGAATTAGATGGGCACAAATATTGAAGAAATTACTAGCGAATCTCTATCTGTCGACAATTAGCAGCCGTATGATGTAATTACAATTAATTGTGCAAATATTGTCAAGCGGACAGCCGAACTAATTGAATGTATAAAGTTGAACGATCAAAATAACAAAACAACAAATGAATATTCATGCGAAGAAAGATTGAAAGCTACATACAAACAGTATGACAAAATGACAAATAGACAAATAGAGAAAATATGCATGCATTTTGCAAATGATAATTGCAGAGATATATGATGTATGTTGTTGTTGTTGTTGCTGTCGTACTTAAGCGCACCTTTCATACAGCGCCGCCGGTGTGTACGCGCTTGTTTTGTTGACTGAGCAGTGATTCTTTACGCCCCCGACAGCGCCAGAGTCACTGGCAGCAATTATCTTTAATATGTAAATATGTGCTTATTATACGCGCGCATATACATATGTATATATGTATGTATGCAATGCAGTGTGCTTGTCGCTGCCAACATCATTTTTTTGTTGTGTTTACATTTGTCTTTACTGTCATTGCTCTGCGTCGTCACTTGTCTGCCGTTGTGACGTGATCATTTGTGTGATATGTTTATGTCGCATACAAGTTTATGTTTGTTCATACATACATATAGACAAACACACCTACATATGCACACACATTTGTTTGCCTACAGCAATAAACATGCAATCACAATTTACAGCTATGAAAACAACAATTATTTTATATGGCTATGCCCGCAGCAGATGCAGCAGCACACACAATCACAATCACAACAACAACAATAGCAACTCGACAGCCGCTTGACAGCCCCTGAAACTGATACGACTCTTCCACTTTGCACTACTAAACACCAAACACTAAAGCAGTCATAATTCCCTTATCCCACCGCTGCTCACAATAACTCAACAGTTGAGTTATCAAAATTTAAGTGAAATTTCATAATTCCAAACTGGTTTCTAATTACTCAGCCAGCAAGTCGCTTTGTGCTTTAGGTGTGTGTGTGTGTGTATGCTTTGATTGCTGTTGAAATTATTGAAATGTCTATTGTTCAATAGCTATGAAATGCCGCATGTCCTTAAGGTATTAACATCAGATATGTATTGTATTAAGTTTAAGTTTAAGTTTGACGAATGGTATGCGAGTACAATTTTCGTAAATGATATGCCTTTTGCTTTGGCTCATCTCAATCGAATTACGATAAAACAATTATTCTCATATTTATGCATTAATTTAACTCAAAACTCGAAATGCTTTCAGGTATGTGCAGTATTTGCATATTTGCCAAGATGTTTCCATTACAATTAGGTAAAATGCAAATGCAGAAGTAATTTCATAGTTGAGAATTAATCAGATTATTTAGTAGTTGAATCCTTTTGTGTGTTTATTTCAATAATTATTTTTAAACAAATGTGGTTATTTTATAATAATATTTAAGCAAAATTTTATATTATTATTTTATAAAATTGATAAATAAATTTTTTTCTTGGTATTTTAAATTGAAATATTTATTTGTATCGTAATTTTATAAAAAAATATAAATATCATTATTGGAAAACTTTACTTTTCAAAAAATATGAAATGAATCAATAAAATATTATAAAAATTCTAATAATTAAAAATGATAAAGAAAAAAATTATTTAAAAATATAATTTATTTAAATTGATTTAAAATATTATATCAAAAATATTAAATAAATTTTGAATTTTTTTTTGTAATGAAAACATCAGACAAAACTGTTAAGGGGCACACCTAGTGTGAAAATTCAAAATATTAGTTTTTTTTCGATAGATTACACCTTTAAAAATAACATATTAAAATTTCAAATCTGAGATATCGATATAGTTTTTGAGTTATAGCAATTTAAAGAGCATCCGCTAGGCAGCTAGAGAGTCTCATTAGCTACGAGACGTACCTATTCAGAGTCTTCTGTCCCTTCCAGCCCCAATTACACGATTCCGGTTTCTATTGTTGGCACTCGGGTATACTATATATAATTTCTAGAAATTTTTCACTATCCACTTATAACAGTGAAAACGATAATTTTATCTTTAAACGCGTTTTTCTCGAAACAGCATTTTCCGAATTTGGTGCAGTGATTACTCAAAAACAAACCGATCACTTCGAATTTTTTTTACATGTTCTATATATAGTTCTCCGTATCGATTTTTGATCTGATCAAAAAATTGAATTTTGGCAGGGCAAAAACGACCAAAATTTTGGGTAAAATTCGACTATTCTTTTTTAATCGCCGCCATATTGTACAGACAGTATTATCTAGTTTAACGACAATTTTTTTTTTTTAGATTTCATCCACGGAGAAGGCCGGAATCACGGCAGCAGTGAAGGACTTTTTTTCGCGCCATTGGAGATCGACTATAACTTAAAAAATATTTAATTTTTTTCTTCAAAAATTTCACTTTATATTCTTGAAACATGTAGAAATATATTCTTAAAATTTTGAAATAATTGATAGAGTATTTTTTTAATAAAAATTCCCAAAAATCACCTTTTTTTAGGCCATTACACTAGCTGTGCCCCTTAATTATATACTTGTGCTAATAAAAATCAAAATACCTATTTAAGTATTATCAACTTAATTTTGTTAATTTGATAAACAATAGTAATAAACAATTTTATTTATTTTTATTAAAAATTGATGTCAAATTGAATGTCAGAGTGGTCCGACGGACCACTACAATGGCATGGTCATGTGAATTCTGATATATCCGAATGATTTAGGGTCCCTAAATTAGTACCAAATCTCCAAAACAGAAGGAAGGAAAATTTCCCCAAAAATCAAAAAATGTCAATCCCGACACTATTTAGCGTCTAAACTGCATTATTCTTCTTCTCACGTGGTAAATGCATAACGCGTTTACAAAAGAAGCCCTGGAACAAAAAAACAGCCTTATTTGTCCACGACAGGCTTTAGGATGCATTTTAAGGCAAATGAGAGGCATATCGCTTTTTTGGTTTCGGAAGTGGTCAACTTTATGCACAACGTAGGCATTTATGTTAACTTTTTTTAAGGTTCTGAGCAGTGTAACATCATTGACTGTTCTTGCAATATGTTAACAGGACTAATTTTGAAATTTTGTATGACAGTTGCTACTAATCTTCTACATTATCTTGGAGTTACCACAGGTTTCCGCCCAGTTCTCTTTAAAGTATCCTTGCAATTTTTCGTGTCCTTCTTTTTAACAACATTATAAACAGTATTCCATTAAATTCTATAAATTTTAACTAACTCCGAAGGCGAAACCCGAGTCTTAAACTTAGTAACAGTCTCCAATCTAGTTATAGTCCTTAATTCCACTGGTCTCGGCATTTTATTTACCAAAAGTTATATCTTAAGTCTTTGTTAGTTAGTTATGAATGCAATAGAAGCCAATCACTACTCTTGCTTAAACCAAATCCAAGGATAAAGGCTAAATCGCGGTGTGTAAATACTTCTGACGCAAAAAAAATGTGTGTAAATACTTTTGACTACAGCGAGCTTTCAGTGCATTTGCTTATTTCTCCGCCATATTTCTAGCAATTCTAGCCAAACTGACTTCATTCGCTCAGGAATAGATCAAGGTTTAAAACAACATAGCATTTTGTTACCCTGCGACAACAACAACAACAAGCGAAAGCTTTTTGTGTGAAACATGTAAAAAAACGTCCGATGTGTAAACAATTTTGACTACCTCTGTATAAATATATACTTCAAATGAGGTTCATAACTTCGAGCAGCGACACTCTCTAGAAACCGTCAGCTAAGTGAAAAGTATGTCTTTGAGGCCTGAAGATAAATATGCAATAAGTTGTTTTTGATTCTGTAGAATCCTGATATGATATTTATTGGATCATTAGACTAAATGTTCTCATTTCCAAGTTCGTTGAAGAAAACATTAATTTTTCATGGTAACCCATATAAGAGTTATGTGATCTAACTCAAAACCTAATGTACGAGGTACTATGTTAAAAAAAATCGTTTTTTGAAAAAATATTTACTTATTCGTCTACATTAATGTTGTCGCCTATGAAATAGTCTCCACTCGATATTCTGCTAGTGCTTCTTCCAACAGTCGAAACACTTCTCAAAGTCGATTTTCGGAAACCTTTGGTTCCTTCAGATCTATCTCATATCGACGAATCTTTAAAGTTCTCTTTTTTTAAACTCTACTTAATAACCTGTATTGACCAACGAGTATCTTAATGTGTTTTGTAAAATTGTAATTCACTAAATCTGTGATGTCTGAGGCTATTAAAAGTCCAGTTTTAGAAAAAATTTCTAAAAATCATTTTCAACAACTTTAATATAGACCGATGATTTTGAAAAAAAATACTACTTTATTTTTGCATAACTTATTTTTAATAATCTGGCACGTTTCTGCTTCCTCTCATAAGCCCAGCAGTTATTTAAGACGAAGCTTCAAACTCTAATTCTTAATTTATTCGAGATAAAAGCTAATCCAATACTTGACCTATGTTAACATGACACGGTTGAGCTAAGCCGTTATAAAGTCTATTAATCACTTCAGATTGCCTCTAAGTAGATTTCGGACTACAGATTTTTTAACTGTATATATTTCCTCTCAGCCTGCTCATTTGACATGCTGATCCACTGGCTGCTTTTCCAGTCACAAACAATTAAGCTCGCAGAGTTGCGCTTACTCAACCTAAAGACCTCATTTGTGGCACGTGTGTGCGTTGATGTAAATGCATAATGTTTATAAACAAATACGTTTTTCTTCGTGTGCATTTCAATGTCAATGGTTAGCCGCATATTTATGTAAATCGATTGCAATTTAAAGTTTCCACTTCCCAGTGCTGCTGTACGCGTTGCTTTTGAAGTATTTGGAGTGTGTGTTATTGTTTGTGTAATTGTTGGTAAATATTTTTAAATACAAATGCATTAAGTCGTATAGTTATGTAAAAATGTTTGAATTTGCATAGTCATGCGTAATTGTTTGTTAAAACTAGTTTATTTGTATTAGAAATTACAAATGTGTAACAACAAACAAACCGGTTTATTTACACACAAATTATTTGCATATTTGTTGACGATTTTATTCTTCTTATTCTTTTTTTTTGTTTTAATTATTTTATTGCTTTTCATAATTAATTTATTTGATTACATAACTATGCAGCGGTTAAACGGTGGTCATATTTTTTGGTAATTTTAATTTAATTTTATTCATATGTTTATTAATTATGAAAAATAACATTTAGATTTCATAACGGTATGTGCTTGTAAATGTAGACCAGGAAATTAGGTGGAATAAATTACAGTTAAGCTTGTGGAGTTTCATTCGTAGGGTTCGTTTAGAATCAAATTTAACAAATTATATTAAATTCTAGCGACAAAAGTCAAAATAATTCTAACCGGAGACTTGTAAAAGAAGTTTTGTAACAAAATATATTAAAATGTATGACAAACTTAACCCTCTTATGCCCGAATTAAAATGGGCGGAGCTAAAATTGTTTTTAGGTAAAAATTTCAATTTCCTGGTTCATTAGTTACAGGCACAAATTAAATTATTATAAATTAACTAAACAATTTTCTCATGAAATTTATTTTTTAAATCACTCTCTTATCTTTACTTATTTATATAGTTCACTTTGTTTTAAAATAAAACAATTATTTTTAGGTTTTTGAATATTTTTTGTATAACTACTTTAGTATAACTTTTTGCGCGAAACCGATTTTGACAATTCCACTCTGCGGAGAACGACTACTGAACAGCTCATATCAGAAAAAGTAACTGTAAGCTTGCACAACACCTAAGTGTACATAATTGAAAAAACCGCTGGTCAAAAATATTTAAATAGCGAGAATTAGAAGCCGGTAAGTACAATGTTGCCTATAGGCTACATTGGGCATGAAAGGGTTAAAGCTTTCAAATATGAAAGTTTTATAGTAAAATTATGTTCCAGAAGTAGCTTTAATTATTTTAAGAAAGTTCATAAAAATATATATATAATATAAAATACAGTAGTTTTCCGAAATAACGAATATTCGTTTTAACGAAAACCGCTTATAACGAACAATCAAATTTGTTACATTGAGTACCGTAAATAACGAACATCGAGAATTTATAAGTACTCAGTTTAACGAACAACATGAAGAAGACATATGAAGAAAGAGGAAAAAATCAAATAACATCGAACCAGAATTAAAAATAAAACTGGAAAAAATTCAAAAAAATGTGCAAATTGAAAAAATGTTGAATTTTATAAAAAAAAGCTTAAAATTATTGATCAGCACCAAATAGAAGTATGAGTGTCTGAATTGATCCATTTTGGAAGAATTTATTGAATTTGAATTGTTTTGTTATGGTTTTTAATTTTTTAACAAATAATAAATAAAACAATTTATTAAACGGCAATTTACGGATACATAACTCATTTTTATTGATAAAAATACCTCTAAGTGAGTACTCGAATTAACGAAAACTTCGATATAGCGAACAGGCCGGACAATTAATGTGTTCGTTATTTCGGAAAACTACTAAAAGTGCGGCTGAGGTTCATCGACATTTGAAACCGTTTTTATACAAAAAGAACTTAAATTTATAAAAAAAAACGGCGGAAGCAAAGTTGTTGACCTAATACATTTAGAAAAATATCCTAAAGAACTTACTTTTTTTATCAGTAGATGAGTAAATATGTGTACTCTTGAAATTTATTTTATTAAATATATATATTTCACAGTTAACGAAACAGTTCTATAATTGCACTCAGAGCTCTTTTTAAATTCCGTGTATTATAAAATGGAAGTCTCTCATAGCTTCAATGCACTTATTATCGCACGGTTTGTTGACAGAGTAAAATTTTAAACGATTAGAATTAGTTTCACGTAATCTCGAAGTACTTCAAAGTAGCCTCTTAGTATCACATTAATAAGTGGGATGCCTCGCGATTGATTTTTCTCGTCAGTGTAAACCCTATATCAATTAAAGCGCGACACCGAAGCAAAACAATTTCATTCACAACCGAGCGACAGACAAACTTGCAATAAATGGGTAATCTGAAGCTTTATTAATTTTATATAGCGCCACTGGAATATGGCGCGCTGTAATCGAGCAGACATCCGATCCGATCGGATGCACCACTACAAGCACAAACAAACACATAACACCCACACAGCGACAATTAAAGACACTAATCCGTCGATGCTGACAGCTTCGAGTTTGAAAAAACCTCCGAAGAAACCGAAAAATTGTACTCCTGTTGTTGTTTGTGTTCTTTTTCCGCTCAGCATTTAGCGTTTTAAAATTTCTTGGAAAAAACTGAAAAAAAAAACATGTTGTGTGTCTCCTATTTTTTCCATTCATACATATATAATATAAAATAATAGCTACGATTTTGTCGTCGTTGTCGTCTCGTTCCCCATTCGCCTATTTATACCGTTTAAGCGCCGAGCAAATAAACGCTCGTCGCGCTCTTTATTTAAACTACTGCTATGCCGTGTTCGCCAAGCTGAAGCTGCGCAAAGGCGTTGAAATGTACGAAGGGAGGTGTTGATGATGAAAGGGCTGTTGATGAAATGACGCAGCGCTAAATATTTAATTGTATCACACACACACACACACATACGTATACCGCATGCAACTCTCTGTAGGTCCGTTTGTCATTTTGCATCTGTCACAGGTGTTGCTTAAAGTACTCAGTTTGTTGTTGCTGTTGTAGCATTTCTGTGTAAAAGCAAATATTTTGTTAACATTGAGACAACAGGGGCTGTAAACTGTTTTAACAGTAATGAAATGTAAATGAACTTGCATGCAGTCATACACACATATACAAGTGTATATATGTATATATTTACAAGTTTGTGTTTATAAAGGCAAATAGCGAATGCAATACAGGTGTGATATTTAAACAAATAAATCAGCGACGTTGAACAGGAAAGTGTGTAACTAGTATTCGCTGCGTTTTAAACCCTTTTGAACTGGTGAACTTGAGTAAGTAGGCTTCTGAACTTGGTAGCGTAAAATTTGTTGAACCTATGAACCTTGAGGGATTTCGTGAAAATCTGCTGGACCATGTATTCATTTTCATTGGCTTTATATACAAATACACACTTATACAGATATCTTCAAAGTTATATTATTTAAATAAAATTTTATACTCTCGTAGCATGTTACATATAGTGGTATAGCCTTTTTCACCTAAAAGTTGGTGTGAAAACGTAAAACTTATCGAGATAGATATAGTGTTATATTCTAAACGTTTTCATTGGTAGTCTGAAGAAATTGACATTGCAGATGATAGAATTTGAAGTATTGCCACGCCCATGAAAAGCTGCTAATGAAATTGATACCGAGAATTACAAAGAGGAGTAGCATTTTAGCCTCACATAATATATAAATCATAAAAGCATAAATACTGCCTTTAAGGTGTGGCTATTTCCAACTGAAACTGGCTGAAATTGGACCAGAACATTTCATTGTCCATTGATGCTGTCTTTATATTGCCTACTACTGACTTCATACGGAATGCTTTGGCCAATCTCAGATATATCTTAATGATTTTTATTATTTTCGTTGACTTTATGCCAATTATATGGGGCAAACTACTATCTTAACAAATTATCTTAGCTTAAACGTTGGTCTAAAGAATTTAGTGATCCGTATATTACTAAAATTCTTTTTACAACATTGGTAAGGCCTATATTGGAGTATGGTTCTGTGGTATGGAATCCTTGCTATCAATCCCATTCTGATAAGCTTGAGTCCGTTCAAAAACAATTTCTACTTTTTGCTTTAGGCCACTTACATTGGGATTCAAGATTGAATCTTCCCCCGTATACTAGTCGTTTAAAACTTATAAATCTTCCCACACTCACTAGTCGCAGAGAAATGCTAGGTATATTATACCTAGTAAAACTTCTGAATGGTTCTGTTTGTAGTTCATTCCTTTTGTCTGATATTTAGTTTAATGTCCATTTCGTTTATCTATGCAGTTTAGACCATTACTTCTAAAATCTTCTAGAACAAATTTTGAGTTAAATGAACCATTCCGCCGAATATGTCAGTATTTTAATTCTCATTCCAGCACATTTGATTCATCTGACTCAATATTTAGCATAAAAAACCTATTTTGTCTTCTCTTAATAAGTAATATTCAGAATTTTTGAACTTTTTGTTTTTATAAATTTTTAAATCTCAGCTGTTGAAATGTTTCTTTCTGTTGCTGAGCAGTTTGCGAACCGGACGCTTAAAAATCTCTTGCCTTTCCAGACTCGGCAAATTCCGCTCGTATGCGGACTGCGCCACACGCGTCAGTTGGGCGGGAGGAGGGTAATCGTTTGGGTTTATTATTATAAGAAAAAGGCGTGAAAATATGTTCTTCAGCCTACCAAAAGTCGAATGTCAAAAGTAAATGAAATCAGCTTCGACTTTCCCCCAGCCCCAATATACTCAATATAGTGACGAAATCGGTCTAGACCTTGTTCCTGTCCCAAAATCCCTAATATAATGATTTATGCATCTCCGGTTAATACGCCAAAGATATTTAATTAGAACGTTTTTGCAACGCTCTTAAATATTTTTCTGTGAAAGTGTACTATGGAAGTTTACTGTTCGGCTGCTCGCGTATTTGACCAATCTCTACTGGTTTGTATTGTTAAGCAAATATTGAACTGTAGAAATGTATTTATTTGCAATAAAACGATACACAATTAAATAAAACAAAATTGTTATTAAATTTTTAAATTATTTGTTTAAATGCACGTGTACTCGACTATAACAGTATTTTGCTGCATTCAAAAAAGCGAACTTTTTCTCCTTAATTGCGAAGTTAAAAGTATAAAACTCTTCCAGATGTATCGAAAAATTATATAATAATCGCTAAGCTATATGAAAGGCAATATAACTCAGAAGACATTTCAAATATATACTTAATTGAATCAATTAGTTAACTATTTACACTAATGAGTTCATTAGAAAATTGTTAATTGACTCAATTAACAGTAATCTCAAAATTTTTTTTTATGATTTATTTTATAAACTGTAACACTTCAGCATGCAGGTTAAAAAACTTTCCCAATGAGAGATACTGGCTGACGTAATGTCTATGAGTACAAAACAACGCTGATCAAAAACTAAAATTCCACTATGAAGCATCCCAAAATTAAAGCCCATATAAATAAATAATAATTCCTATGTTTGCTGATAGTCTACAAATTGGCGCAGGTTTTTTCCACAACAGTGACGCACATCAATGATGCATTTTTATAGCACCCGTAATAAGAGCGAGTAAAATACAAAGTAAATACATAAAGTTTAAGTAAAGACTAAGTGGCAAATACAAGCTGGCAACACTTGATTAACTACTTGCGACAAACATAATTTGCATTCGTAGATAATTCTGTAAATATTTTGCCAGCTGTTTCCGAGAATAAATAAGAAAAGTAACTTTGTTTTAGATTAAAAGCGAAATTTAGCTTACATATCTACTTGTTTCTACATATCCATATATTCATATGTGTTTTTGTAGGTGAGCGAATTCGCTGAAAGTGGCTCAATAGAATAATTATCATACACAATTCAAGAAGTGTAAAACACATTGCCTTATTTACCATTTTTTGTTTGTATTTATGTCTCAACTGAACTGCTCATATCTATTCGTGGCGCTATCTGCGTGTTAAAAAAATAAAAATTGAAAGTGAAAATAAAAACATTTTTTATCACCTTGTTATTTGCGAAGCTTATGCTCTTATCCATTGCGGATTTTGTGCCGCATTTGTTCTCTCTTCGTCTTCTCGTTTTTGCTATTAAATCACTTCTGATTTATGGACTTCTCTTCGCTTTAATTACTTAATCATTAAGTAGCTTATTTATTTAATTACTTTTTATTACTGTTGCGATGTCGCATATTACTTGTAGGCGTCGCACTCGTATCGCGGAGCAAATTCTTTTGACAATTCAAAACTCGTTGAAATGCTACGCCGCCGTGAACGTGACGTGAAATGATAAATATTCTGCAATTATTTTGATGCGATTTGTCAGTAGCCAAAAAAACAGATTTGTGGTAGCTTATTTGATGCTTCTTGACATTCACAGCAACACAGAATCAAACTCTAAAGCGATAAATTTCACCTGATGTTAGAAGTATGGTTCATAATACATAAGTACCTGAGATATTTGAATTTCGGTTACCGAGTATTTGGGCTGTGATTATGTACTTATATAAGTATGCAGAAAGCAAGTTAGTAGAAATTTTTAAAATAAGCTTTTAAGCAATACAACAGAAGAGTGTGAATAAATTCAAAAATATACGCATTGAATCTAAAATTGTAAATTAAACAGGTTAAATAGATGTGAAAGAGTCCGGAAAAAGTCATTCAAACCACAGCCAACTTCATATTATTTCTATTGCTTTGTCGAAACGGAGAAAACTACATATTCACCGATGGTTTCAGTCCCATCCCATGTGTCTCATCTGCTGACACCTTCTGATAAATTGATATAGAGAGAAAATGATAAATTTAAAACAACCGTGGTATTCAGAATTGGAACTTCATGTTTCGATTGAATAAAACAATTTTTTCATTCTTTTACCACCAGTATTCTACCAGTATTTTCAATATTTGCTCTTAATTCAAGTTGAATTGCATGTTATCAAGTGCTTGACTATAAAATTGCAGAATAAATAAGAAAGGAAATCAACAACACTTTTTGGTGGTAACCATTGATTACCGCAAATTCGATGAATGAACGAGCTCGGAGCTCCAATTGAGAGTAACAGCAGTTTATGCTGTTGTTGTAATAACAACTACTATTTGTTATTAGAAAAGGAGAAGAACAAGTGTATAAAAGATTTACTAAAACGAAGAGAAAGAGTAAAATAAAAATGTATAAAAAGCTTACAGTTTGCACAATATTTGAAGGATAACCAGAGTAATTGAAGAAGAAGCAGAGAGAAAAGAGTGTGTGAAAAGAACACGATGATACAGACTGAAAATGCATACATATTTTACTCCGCACGTTGGTTAGAAAGTAAACGAAAGCTTCATTAAATCCACAACAAAGTAACCGAAAAATGCAGATTGCCATCGATTGTGGTTGCTATTAGGTAAACGATATATACCGATGATGAATATTGGGGAAAAATCAAATGCCAAAAATGCAACGACGTAGGGAAGTAATATTGCTGAAGAAAGAGCAATTGAATTGCAGACATCTGTTGAAAAATTTTGCTGCACAATTTAACTGGTCAATATGTGTAGACAATATGCAAATACAAGCGAGGGTATCGTTTATTTCGAGAGTGCAAATATGTTATTTGAAAGGTGCTACAAGTGGGCGGGAGTAATTGCTATATACACTTGTGAAACTTGTGTTTCTTCGGAGAGGGAATAAGTTAATTTTAATTTTACGAGAAGAAAATAGTTTTGAGATTCAGCTGGTGTAAGAGTAAATTAATATGGGAATTTTAAGAAGGTCTAACTACGTAGTATTGTTCGCACTTTCAATACGCCAATTCTGCTTATTTTCATAACCGTTAAGTCAGAAATTTGTTTCAGAATACCCAATCACCCACTTAAAGCGGGTCTCAACTTTTATGTCCGCGTATTTTTTTAAATTTTGGCGTACGTTCTCGCTTGGTAATGTGTCAAAGTTTACTAAGCATAAATGTCTAAAACATGTGTTAACTTTGACAGCGAGTTTGACAGTTGTCTCCTTAGTGTCTTTTTAGTTATCTTTAAGTGACAACTGAAAACGTGAGTTGTAGATCATAATTGTAAGTACACAGGGCACATATGTATGTTTACTTTGATTTTGGTTAGCTGATTTCACAGTTATCCTTCTAATCATCTTTAATAAGAATCCTTCCAAAACCATTGTATAGTCTGATTTGATGTTGTATGTTGGATATGTATAATTTAGAATGATTTAGAAATATAAACTCATTATTCTCTTCGCCACTGTTAAATAATACTAAAAAATAATTTGGTTATATCCCATCTAGAGGCTTGTCCACACAGAACTGTTCTAATTATTTCGTTAAATAACTTTAAAAGTTGTTAAGTGCTTATCAAGTACTTCAGCACAATTAAAGTATAATGCAAAAAAAAAGCAAGCTAAAAATGAAAAGTGTGAATGGCTTTGCTGAAGCTTCTTTAAACGAAATTCTTTACCGGTTAAATGCGCTTTTGCGTTCATTTCATTTAACAATGTGTCATACAAATACTTAGCAACAATGAAATTTTCAGCATTTTCTGCATAATTATACTCACTCACTACAAATCTACATAAATTTATACTCATCATGCGATCCCACGAGCTCTTATATGTACATATACATATGCAGCTGCTCATCACATTATGATGTTGAGTAAATATTATTGTTTACCTACACCTATTCACATTTGGTAAATACATTTTGAGAGCTGTTAACGTTGATAAACATATGTGTTTTTTGAGTTATGACATTATTCATGTTATTGAGTGATATTTACATATATGAACAAGAAAATGTGATATGTGTGTGTTTTATTAGCTTTTTTTGTGGTTGAACGTAGTACAACTGATAACGTCAAGCATTTTTGTATTCATCTCCTCATGCCGTTGCAATGATTCACCGCGCAACGTCACATGCTTTCTTAAAACATTTGTCTTATCAGCTAATCCATTTTAATATTATTTTTTTTTTTATAAATTTGAAGGTCTACATTTCATATTGTTGTTTTTATTTAAAACTTGAGTGAAAGTGAAAGTTGTGTGGTGAAGTGAAGCGATGCTATAAATTATATAATATGTATTCAAAAAATTATATTAGGTCTACTACTTTGCATCCGCCGTTTTTTTGTAAATTTAAGTTTTTTTTTGTATAAAAACGGTTACAAATGTCGATGAGCCTCAGCCGCACTTTTCTTGGAATTAAAAAAGAAAAGCAAAATTTCCCGCAAATGTCGAGAATTAGGCTCTAAAAAGGGACATTTTCAGTTGAGAATAAGTTTGGGATGCAAACAGATCTCTACAAATATTTTTTTGGGTTAATGTTGACACTAATGTCCAAGATCGATATAAAAAGATTTAATCGATTTAATCGGCCAGTACCATAGAGACATCTATTGGAAAACGGCAGAAGCAAAGTTGTAGACCTAATAATATTTCTTTATTTCTTGGTTTACTTGTATTCCATATTGAAAAGGCCCTATTAGAAGTTATGCCCTACGTATTTCTCTTTTTGCCGTTTTTTGTGCTATTCTTAATTCGATGAGTAAAAATAACTTGTTTATGCAATAATAAATAGTAACCCTAACAGCATACCCTAAGGCTGTGAGCATATTGCATAAACCAATTCAAATAAACCCTTATTGAGGGTGGAAATTTTAGTATTTATTTTGATAAAATTATTTTTTGTAGAAAAATGGTACGTAGACAGTAAACAAATAATGTAAATTATTTATTATCCATCGAATTATTATTATTTTTACCATTTAATATGTAACTAAGGCTATTGAGTTTTAGGTATACAATTCAATCTAAAAAGTTCTGAATTAACCATCAAAAATATTGTACAAACTTCAAGAAGATATTTTAAGTCGTTGATTTCATTTTTATTGTGTAACATGCCCATAGCCTTAATACATTATCTAAACACACCACTTTGTTTCTATACACAAAAAATGCAAAGGTTCATTGCCCTTATTTCCAAATCAATTTTAGCATTCCACATTCAACATGTCATTCCGTTGTGCTACATTTTTGTTATTTCGCCTTTTTTTTATGCATTACGATCTTAGGTAATCATAAAAATCGACTGAAAGTAGCACTAAAACGGCAGCAGTAGCTGAATTGACAGCCAATGCACTCGCTTACTCACTCACCCACTCAAAGTGAAATCAAATCAATTCCAAATCAAATTTTCGTTGGTAGAAAAAATGTTTAAGCGAATAAAGCAACTAAAAGCGAACGCTGTCATTCCATTCCATTTCATTCAATTGCAGTCGATTGCATGTTGGAGAGGTTTTAGAGTAAATAAAGTGTACGTATGTACGAATATATGTAAGACCCATATTGGCGAGCATAAATGGTTATAGAATGTTTTTATTTTTATAAAAAATTGGTTTACTATAAAAAAAGCGCATACATTGAATTAAATTTGTATCGCAAATAAAATTTTGGTAAAAAAAGTAAAGTTAAAAATTTTTGGAATTCAAAAAGATTTTTGGTGTTATGCTTTATTGATTGATCCAAAAGAGATAATTTTAGTTTGGTTTCTACAATTTTTACTATCTCAAAGTAGTTGAAACTATAGACAATAGATAACTTCTCGGACCTACACTAGTTTTTAATGAGAAGAGCACGAAAACAGTAAGCAGCTGTCGGAACTGTAAGTGAACTAGTACGAAATTGGTTCTAAACTCATACAATTCGATGCAGGGATGTATGCAGACAAACATACATACTCATAATTCCATTTTCATACATTATTTTTCATATATCCGATATCTAATACTACGAAATATAAACTGAAAATATCAAACACGAAATGCTCCACAGCGGGTCGCCATAACACGAGTAGCAGATATCTTAAATTCTCGCGAAATTGCTTTGATGGCTGTGCAATAAAATACCAGTCTTATTGGTGGCAAATTGCTCATGAAAATATTTAACCCGCCATGTCGAAGAGTTCAAAAGTTCAAATTGTGTTGTTTTTGTTTACTAGCAGAGGTGCAATATAACAGCACGTGGGTGATAGACATGTGTACATATGTACTATTGACAGGAATATGTACACATTCGTCTAGAATATTTGGAACATTTGTCAGTCAATTCATTTTGGCACGGTTTGGTGAATTTGCATGATGGCATCGCGTGTTTTCAATATCCGAATTTGATATTTTCTATGATATACAAGTACATATCTATACATGTGAGTAGACTAGTTGCGGTAGAAAGTAGAACGTTGGAAGAAATTGATACTTCAGGCAAGCGACTTTATGGAGGTTTTCAAATTTTTGGTGTTTTCGGTGAAATGATTTTTAAAAGGCTTTTAATCGGATCAAATAAGTTCTTAACTAGGTATAAAGCTCTCTTTAAAATATTTTTTTTTTTGAAATCTCGAATTTTTAGAAAAAAAATATTGCTATACACATTGGTCCACTCTGCAGGTTAAAATTCAGATTTAAAAAACCATTTTGAAATTTTGATAACGCAAAAAATATTTCAAAATGAACCATCAAATAATTAGTATTTACTGTTTCTGTTCACGCAAATAATTTACATACAATCATAGAGCAAAACTGCGGTCGCACTGGCAATAACCAAATAGTGCTAAGTAATTATCACCAACAATGTTGGTATGCAGAGATATGCCTGAACTATTTTTAGAGTCACTTTATTTGCAATTACGCACACACCCATACAACTGCGTGAAAATAGCGCAAATTTGCTGTTCCCTTTCGCTTCAAAGCCAGGGTTTGTTTGGTTGCTATTTTTATCAGAAGACGCTCGTGCGTGCAGCGTGATTGGAGGCTCAACTGCGAGTTGCAAGTCTCGATTCTTTTGTTATTGTTTTTTTTTTTTTGTTTTTTTTTTTTTTGTTGTACGTAAACACTTTGTGTGGTCATTAATGGTGCGGCTGCTGACTAAATTATCGGCAGTGGTGCGCAAGCAATGCAAAAATATCAGAAAAATTGTTGTTGTAATGCAAAAAATAAATAAAACAAGCGTTGCAGACGCCCATCAATTTGCATGCGTTGTTTTATCGTAAAAATAAAAAGAAATTCATAAACATATATTTTTAACTTATAAGCAAGACTTGAGATTTTTTTATATTAAAAATTTGCTGCATTAATCGTGGAATATTTTTAAGTTCTAAAATAAAAATTTTTTCTGTCAAATTGTTTTAGAATATTTGAATTAAAAATGTTTATGCAAAAAAAAAAAAAAACAAATTGACGGATCTTTCACTTATAGCTAGGCTGATGTCTGTAGGTAGTTTAATTTGCAGGATAGTTTCCGAATCTTTTAACAATCGATAATGGATACCTGGAATCGATGGAGAGATCCTAGATCAACTCAGCGATAATTTTCTATTACAGATCAAGAAATTTATGACCACCGATCACGAAATGGAAATCACGAGAATTCCCAAAGTTGACGATACCACAGCCAACAATACTATGTAGCCTTTCACATGATATTAAAGGCTATATGAGTACGTCACCAGAATTTACACGAATCCGATTGAATATGATCTGTCAAGTCGGTAATATTTTTCAAAAATATTTGTCTAAAATTTTACACTATATTAGTTTGGGATATAATTGTTGACCTATTGGATTTCAGAGAAAGCAATTGATTGAGATGTATGGTGGAAGGTGCTATGAAATCATGTTATAATCTTCGCTTGACATGATATTTGATATATTAGCGCATTAGTGGAAAGTACTGAATGAACTGTTTATAAATGGTACACGTTTCGGAAAATCGGAGTGTTTTTCTTTAGACCTAACCTTTGGACATTACTAATCTAATCATTAATTGCTGATGATCCCAAAAATTTATTATGAACCATATTTTCTCTTCAGTGAAATTGAAGAAGTATTAGAACTTCAAGAGCAGCAGTTACCCTCTTATTATATGATCTAATGGAAGCTGGGTTTATTATGATCGACTTCACATTGTAACCCAAGTATATTCCCTTCATACACCCCACCAAAACCATCGTCATTTACAACACATTTTCTCCTTATTTTATAGGTTTTTTTTTTTCATAATTATCCATAACACTTTTCGCTGGGACGTGACATCTCTTAAATGTCATTATTGTAGGTTGATAGAGGAAGTTTAAACAAGTTCTAATAGCCTATTTACTTCAGTACTCCCCTCTTAACGATTTTGGAGACGCCACTGAATGCACAGTTTTAATGTAATGACTTTGTAATGACATAATGCAGGCAAGTAATATGCATATTAAAAATGAATGTACTCATTTATCTGAAACATGTGTTGGAAATGTTTTACAAAAACAGCAATTAAATTGATAAACGAACGAACTTGCCGAAGACTACGCTGATAACATTATATAATAGCTGGATACCCTTCCATGTGTAGAATATTAGTTTTACAGCCACTAGAATGTTCTGAGCGTTCTCACAGATTATAGATAGTAGCGCAGATGACGCATACGGTTCGCTCTTTTCATTATAAACAATTAAGTAATAAAAAATTGCATTTTTATGTATGTGATTGTATGTCATGTGAGTCGTGTCGTATGTCACAACAGATAAACGCCTTTCAATCACTTCAATTTGCGGACATTTGCTGCCAGTGATTCTGCAAACACTTGCTTACACAGCGTCAAATTCTCGCGGTTATCTGCGCGCAGAGGACCCTGTCCTTGTGAGGCATTAAACTTTGATAAGCTCGGTTGCGACACGTGCCCAACGCTATGCTATGTTCTATGACTAAGTATTTTGTTTGTGGCGCTGTTGATCGACCGCGGTTAGTGTGTGTTTGCATAGCGGTTGTTGCACTTCATCTGCCATGATGGACAGCAATTGGTGGAACGAGTTGGTTGTGCGACCGCGTACTTGAGGTCATTTACAAGTTAGCGAACGAGCGTCCTCACTGATTTGATTGTTTTACAATTATGTGTGACTACAAATGTACGAAGCGAATGTAGAGATTTATGACCAAAGCGGTCAATTAACGAGCTTATTTGTTTGGGAAATATTTTTTGTTTTTAATAAACAACAAGGCCGTTACTCCTTATCGCCTTTTTGGGATAGCTTAATTTTGACATCATAAAAATTCCGAAGAGTTCAATCAATGGATAATCTTTTTCCAAAAATTTATATATACAATGAAACCTCTTAAACACATGCCGTCGATCGATTTTGTCCGCCCAAGAGAGGCGTCCGCCTAAGGGTATGTCATTTGTTCTAAAAATTTTATTTGGTGCATGAGAAAATGTCCGCTCAAGTTATCAGTCTAATAGAGGTGTTCGTTAGGAGAGTTTTCTTTGTATTCATATTATATTGTAGTTGAAGTCACGGTCAATGGGGATTAACTCCAGTCGGTTGAGTTACGAAACTAGTCTTAATTGTATTATAATTTTTATACTCTCGCAACAAAGTTGCTAAAGAGAGTATTATAGTTTTGTTCACATAACGGTTATTTGTATAACCCAGAAATAAAGGACTAGAAATCCGGATACCAGCCCGTATGCCCGTCCGTCTGTCCGTCTGCCCGTGTAAGCGATAACTTGACTAAAAATTGAGATATCTTTATGAAACTTGGTACATATTCCTTAGCACCCTGAGGAGGTTGCTAAAATGGGCTAAATCGGACCATTGCTAAGTCTACAAAATTGCGAAAAAACCTTACATTTCAGGGTAAAGACGGTACAGAAGAGCTACCTTCAAATTAGTATACAAAATTTGAAATGGGCGTGGTTCCGCCCACTTATGGGTCAATGACCATGTCTCAGAAACTACTCAACCCATTTCAATGAAATTCGGTTCATAACAATCTCCTGGAATTCCAATGATATGTTTTGAAAATGGGCTAAATCGGTTTACAACCACGCCTACTTTCCATATACCAGAACTTTGAAGTCGTTCTCAATCGTTTACTTTACAATATGTAAAGTAAGCAATAGTGAAGATATCGGAACAGAACTTTGCACAAAATGCACAAAACCGCATTTTTACACACTTAAACACACTCTCCTATACATATGTATGTACTTTCCCGTTTCTTGCGTGGGTTCATTTAAGGGGTTATATACAGTTAGACGGCCGAAAAAAAGTGAATTTTCCAGAATTTTTTCTGAGAAAACTTTTTAATTTATTGATCCAAAAATGTATACACATATTATGGTATCTTTTAACTGTATTTTAAGACTTAGTTTTAGTAAAAATATTTATTTGAAAAAGAGCTACAGCTGATCTCCAGGAGCTCCTCTCAAAAAAGACGTTTTGCGGTGACCACTATATCTCGGAACTGGATCATCCGAAATTAAAAAACCAAACAGATTTCATTAAAATAATGTTAAATCTAGTAATTAATCGAAGGAATAAGCAAAATAAAATTTTTTGACAAAATGGCGGTTTCTCAAAAAAAATCGATTTTTCACCGAAATTTCGGCCTTAAATTGTTTATAAAAAAAAATATTTATCGGAGAGAAAAAATCTACGATTAATTACTAAAAAATATATTTAAGAAGGTCGTGTTAAAATTTGAGACTAATCGGTCTAGCCGTTTTCGAGTAATGTTGGTCACCGACTTTGAAAACACCATTTTGAGAAAAACGCGTTTAAATTTTGGACCTTGTACTTAAAAGCACTCTGAAACGCCTTTTCAAATTTTTCATTTGCTTGTAACTTTGAAAATATTCACCGGAACGATATGAAATTTTATGTGTGTATTCTTAAATATATGTACATTAAGAAAATGAAATAAAAAAAATCGATTTTTTGAAAATTGTAACTGTATATAACCCCTTAAAAAAAGTAAAATGCAGAATATTCGAACATGAAATTATATTTTATTTGTAATGAGCTAAAATCTTGATTACGACCTCTAGTCTTTGATGTCTTTCTCTCTGATTATGAAGGCGTTGAGAACGCTTAGAGTTCGACTCCCTAGTGCGAGCTTGTATAATACTTTGTTCTTTAAGACGCTGCACACGCTCCATACTCGAACCGCAAACACTTACTTGGGAGGTTTTGAAATTTTGTTCAGCAAGCAGCTTCAAGCGCTTGTTACTCGACTCTCTGCCACGCGATTGCGATGCGAAGATAATGACTTGCAAGACGATTTTCAGTTTCACATTAAGATTCTCCATCACGGCGTCTTTTTGACACCCTCACCTGGGAATTATTTCCAGAAAGTTGAGATTCTAGCAATAAATATAGCCTATGTTACTCGGGGTGAATGTAGCTTTCCAATGGTGAAAGATTAGATAGATTATAAGATTCCTTCGAGAATCTGGGAGCTCTACATTCAACTTATTAGGTATAAGGGGCTAGAAGAACTTCTGGACCCTGTTAATCAATTTTATTTTCGGTTTAAAAGCCCATATAGCCAATGATGTCCTCATTCTTGATATATGCGGATTGAAAATTATAGAACGACTTAAATTTTATATTTGAGTTGCCAGATCTTTAAGGTACTTTTATTCCGATATCTCACTTGGTGCTTGATTTATATATTTTAAAGCGAAAAAATCGGAAATGTATTATATGGATTGAGATGGACCCAGATTACAGCTAAAATATATGAATTTCAAGATAATGGTTAATTGTTATTTAAATAATTTAATTTAATGTTATTTTAAAGTTTTGTTTGAAAAATAAAAATATTGTAACTCCAAAAGTGTATCCTACAAGCACATGCCTACAAAAATGATGTAAATTCTCTCTATTTTTTCATATTTATGTATGCACTTAGTTTGTCAACGAAGCTGCTTCCCATTTAACACTTATATTTTATATTTATTCAGTCCATTACCAGTGCAAATACATGCGATGCAGCTAGAGTTTTGACGCCTCGAAATTTAATGATTTTTACACATAAGTGCACACTTAGTCATACATATATATGAGTACATATGTATGTATGTTTACTAAGAAGCTTTGTCAGCTTGTGTGCTTGCGTTGACCATGCAAAATGTATTTATAACTTTTCGATTTTCACAACTCTAGGTTGTTTAACTGTAAATTTGTTTACATTTCGCACTTGAACACAAATCAGTTATTTACACCAGCAAAACGGCAGTTTTTTTACGCATTGATTTAATCACGATGCAGCGTGTGCCACAAATAAACGTCAGCGCTTGCTTTTAAGTCAATTCGTTTTAAATTTCCTAATGGGAAAATAATTGCAAGTCATTAAGCAACACAAATCAACACTTGTGTGTGAGTCTGTGTGTGTGTTGCAGGCTCAACTAAAGCTATTAAATTTTTGCGACGCACATGCTCTCTCAACGCAATATATAAATGCAATATAATGCTACTAATATGCATATATTTTGTGCGCCTGCAACATGCCACATGTCCCCATGCCACACACAATAAATGCAGCAAGCAGCAAGCAGCAAGCAGCAATAGCCAAGTCAGAGCAGGCAATGCGACACTGGACGTCGTCAGCAGGCGACGTTGGTGCAAACAAGAAATGCATAAAATGTATTAAAAAGCCAATGCGTTTGCTGTCACTCGATGCGGTCACGTGATCAGCAATGACAGTGGGGACCGCCGCATTGACACAACGGACCAACGACGACCGTCGACCGTCGGCCGGTTGACCGTCTGGCCAGCCACACACAAATTCAGTTGATTTCATCTGCATGCACCTCGTATGTGAGTGTGTATGAGTGTTCCTGTGTGGCAAGTACTTGGCTTGCTTGTACTGACAATGTGCAGATTGGTTTGGATTGCATTGCGGCACCGCTGCATGTTGATAGTCTATTACTTATTGTTGCTGTTTTACCTGTATGCCCGAGATGCGGTGGCATGGAGTGCGGTAACTGTCATCTGATATAATATTTGTTTGTTCGGTGCGCAATGAAAATTGCATGAATTCATTCGTATTGAATCGAACGTGACATCACGCACATGAATGGGCATGGAATGGACCTGGTAGGAAAGTAGCGGCGATATTTTGGTGTGATGGTGCTGAGGTTATTTATGATGCTTATCGTAGCAAAGTATTTTCTAATCCATGGTTCATTATGATAACTAATAAGGACCCTGAGAGGACCCTGTATCGGTCGATTAGCACTAAGAAGGTTGACTGGAAATGTAAGGTCTCCAAAGCAAATATGGCGAAGATGTAAACTTTATATTTTATTATATTTTTTTTCGCAATAAATTTCCTACAGAGCATTTACTCATTTACTCGATTACTTCCTTATATGATATATTTATAATAAACAAATTTATATGAGCATTAAGGTGAAGTCAGACTTTTTCTACCAAATGCTTATGAAAGGACGCCTAAATAATGATTTTCTAATGCCCATTGATGCAAGCATTCATTAAAGGAAAAACCTATTTGCTAAAATTAGCTAAGCAGCTCCTGGTCGAACTCATCATAATGCGCTTTCCATTTTTAGATTAAGTCCATCTTCCCTTGAACTTTCCATAGCAAAGTCGGTGTCTTCCTCACTAACTAACCCTATCTCCCCGGTCGCATTTAAATTTTTCGGAGCAGGATCATCTGCTTCTAACTGAGCGTAATGAACTTAGCGATATAGTTTCATTCTTAGCTTTTCCTAAAATTCTATGAAGCCCAACGTGATTTTATGAAATGAAAATACTCATTTTGAACACCGTCTGGTCTCAGATGTTTTTATCGGTCTGGATCCTATGCATTATAATCCAGTGTACCGAGTTTCCTACAAGTTTTTTTCTAAATTGCATATATCAAGTGTTTTCAGGGTGAGATATAGGTGGTTCAAGAACCACAGTTTAAGAAATTGCGAAAAACAACAATCCACATAACCACTTCTATCCTGAAATCAATGAAATCACACGCATTTCTTAAAAGGATTAATAACCAGTAATAACACTTAAGCTAGATGTCTGGTCGATCGGATCTACAGAAATTAGCTCAGATATTTAGTGCATCTGGCTAAGCTAAGAATTTACTTTAGAAGCTAAGAATTTACTTATAAATTTGAAACCGTCAGCTGTTGATTCGTAGTCACACACTCAACGACTCGACTATGGCATCGCCTTGTCTTAAAACATCTGTAGGGAAAAGTATTGATTTTCACATACAACATTATTTCCGAAAGCACCTCATCATCTTGCAACGTCTGACTGCACCTTAAGGGTAAACATAATATGTAAGTACCACGAATGCGCCGAACATTCTAACACGCATCACTGCGTTAAGTACTTGGAATGCAGCAGAAGTACGAAAGCGCAGACGCCACTCAACAAGCGAAGAGGTAAAGAGCCAAACAACTAAGCAGCAAACCAATCACACACATTTCACACATCTCTAACCGATCAGCCGATCTAACAAGCACCGCCAGCACGCTCCCCACCACTAACCGAGAGCACTTGCGACGGCACTTAACATACAAATTTATGCTCGACTGAGCTGCAACTGTCGAATGCCAAGAAAATGCGGCAGGTTGACGAGGATACGCAATAAGCACGATTCGATATCGGCAAGGTCCAAGGTGCAACGCGCAGGCAGGCATATGTGTGTGCTATATGAGGACCTCTAACCTTAGGCGACAGGCCGCTTCCACTTCCATATGTTTGTGTGTGAAGTGCTGCGGTATCGAGCAAACGGCGGAACGGCACTCTATGGCTGAATGATTTTCGCTGCAACGCTGCCACAGTCGGCGTTGACAAAAGTGGCATTTGACTAATGCATTTGGGCGTGTTGTGCTGCAGGAGAGGCCAAGTGCGAAAAACGCACACACCGGCCGGAGATAAATACAATCCAATACAATAAGTGAAGGAACCGTTGGAGCCGCGGCAGGCGAAGAAGTACTTAGCGAACGCCTGCACGCGGCGCAACAGACTTGGCTGGCTGCCTGGATGCTTGAATACTTTGTTGCCTGAGTGTTTGCTTGGAAGGTTGGTTGGTCGCTTCGCTGGCTGTTTGTGACTGCAGTGCCATATTTCGAGTATTGCGTTTACGGCTGCGGGTGTTGCGCTTGAGTTGGGCTGTGCCGGAGTGTCATTTAAATTTCGCATGCTGCATGGAAGATAGCCAAGAATTGATGCTGCAATAAATGCGGCGGATTCTCAATCAAGTAAATGGGAAATCGGTAATTTCCTGTTGTTGCCGCAGCAATCAATGTGCGACCGCCCATACGACGGCAACGGCGTTGCGGTGGTTTGTCTACTCAATCTGTTAACAGTGAGCATGTTGTTTGGTTGTTGTTATGATTGTTGTTGTTTTGGTTTTAGTTTTTGTTGTGTTTGCTGTCTGTTAAGCCGTGCAATTTACAAATCTGACTCAAAGAAAAAAGTCGGGCTTTTTTATGCATACAATATGTATATGCATAAAAGCCAGCGCATAAATATGCATAGGTGCAGAGATGCGCATACATATATGTATGGCTTGTTTATATGTATATATACATTCATATAAGCTCAATATGCTTACATAAGTTTGTATGTACATATGTATGCGTTCAAGTTGTTACCTGCCAGCACGCACGTGAGTCAAGCGCACGCCCGCCCATAAGTGCATGGTTTATTTACGAGCTTGTAGACTTGCATGCTTTAGTCTGCCTGTATATATATGCATATATATATATACATAACCCAACAGTACGACCGGTTCATCACGGTCATTGTATCTCAATAGTTTTTAGTAACTTTTTTGTGTTTTTATTTTTGTATTAAATATATTTTTTAAGCCTTGCATATTGTCTTCATTCGTTCTTCTCGCATGCTCAATGCTTGTTGTTGTCGTTGTTGTTAACTCTTGTATTTTCTGTTGATTGGCCGGTAGTATTTGTGGCATACGCTATTTTTAGCCACACTCATCAACAACATTTCGCTGTTTAAGCGTTGCCAGACGTTGCCGCTACGTCGCTTAGCCGCTCACCCGAAAGCTGCGTCTTCATCACAAGCACACACACACACATGTTTACACGCGCGTCTACTGTATGCATGTACAACTTATAGCACCGTACAAATTGCAGTTTGCCTATGGCGTTTGTGGCGTCTACGGCGCTGCAGCACATGCACATTCGTCCTTGAGAAACGTGCACAATTTCTGCAGCTAAAAACAGCAACAATAACAACATGCAGCACGCTCACTAAAATGATAACAAAAATTTTGTTGAAAATAGCAATTGCCGGCCACCAACGGTTCGTTGTTATTATTGGCCGCTTCTTGTTCTTGTTGTTGTTGTGCAGTTGCCACTGAGACGTGCAAATTATTCGTGTGCTGCTCTCTCACAACAACCGTCACTCCCCTTCCGCGTCGCTCGACTTGCCTGTTGGATTTATTTATACGCCATCTCATGCGATAACTTTTATATAAACTCGAAGAGATATTGCTCTTGAGTGTGTGTGAGTGTGGGTGTGTGCGCATAACTATTCTTGTTGACCATCCAAGTGTGTTGTGTGGTTATTTTTAAACTTTGGCAGTATGCGCCACAGCCGAAGGCGTTAGCTTGCATACCTGCAAGAATGTTTGGCGGAGGGTTCTTGTACTTACTAGGGTGGGTCGGTTTCAAGAACATTTTCAGAACTTTTTATTCACAGATTTTGTCTAGAAATAGCTATAGAACGAGTTTTTTTAGTAGAATTCACGGGGATCCGTAGACATTCAAAAGGTATTTTAAGCGATTATAATACTTTGACGTTGGAAATGCTAAAAATCACATCAGGAAGAGTATGACCTCATACAATTCGTAGAGATCGTCTTAGATAAAAACAATATTTGGACCGCCGTGATCTAACTATAAACAGCAGTTCATAACACTCGAATTAGGATCCATTGCTCTAATTACGAAAGAAAAAATGAAATGAAGCCACAGATAATGTTATGATTTGGGATAATTTGGTTTTTCGAATTGGAAAATTAAAAAAAAACGATAATACCCTTTTGAGTTTGACCTTCTTGAATTACCCAATAATGAGAACGCTGATATAGACATTATTTACTGATTAATAGAAGGTGTGTTGGCATGTCTTTAAAAGCTTAATTTGGGATTCTGTAATATATCCATTACTGGAAGGGTTGATTTAAAAAATATATATTTTTTTCCTCAGCTAGCATTGGATTATTTTAAGAAAGGCTAATTTATAAATACAATACCATCAAATTTATTCAAGTACTTTCAAGGTCTAGTTTTACTAGTTTTTACGAAATAACTTTCTCTCAAAACTTCATCAAACCTTAATTCTGTTAAATCAAATTCATTTTCGACGACCCACCCTAATGTGCATGCAACGGTGTGTTCCGTTGCAAGTGTTCTGCAAGAAGCTCGCATGCAATTTGTGCATTTATCATCATTTTCGGCTTAGCACTGCAAACACTAATTACTGCATATAAATAAAGCGAGATTTTCTCATTCTCTTGTAATTATTAGTGGCGCTGAAGAACCTTGTAAAGCCACCAATACACCAGCAGTTGAGAAGGTGGCTTGTTCGATTATAATATAATAATATTATACATATGTTGTTTATGTGTATATTTTAAAAATTTCAATTAATCACCGGTTGCATCTGCATGTTGGACGCCGGAAAAATTATAAAACAGAAAGCTGTGGCGACTCGAAGAGGTGGCGAAGGTTAGAGGATTTGAAATTTAATTTCAATTGAAGACTGGTATTTTGCTTTGCTGCATATTTAATCAGCTTTGAGCGCCAAATTAATTATGATGGTTTCACTTAATTTATTTTCATAAATAATTTATAGCAATTAATGCCATAATAATCTTATTGGATATAATAATCTTTTTTGATGGTCAGTTTTCATGCAGTTCGATACAAGAGTAGAATCTGAAGGAATGTGGTACGAGAATTAATCAAGTTTTTTACGCCCTCTACTAAAGGGTGGGGTTTAAGACGTTAGTTTTTCAATTAGAAACAAAACTCATATAATTTAGTTATGGTCAAGAATTTAGCTCTAATATACAGAAAAGGCTTTGTTATTTCTTAATTAATGAAAAAGACTAACACAGAAAAAAGTATTTACCAATTATTAAGGAGTATTCACGGAGAGATAGCATTTTCCAACAGCTAAATGAAACAGCTATGTATCTATACTTAAAGCCACATAACTAAATAGCTAAATGGGTTGTGTAGCGGTAAATGTTGATAAAATAGCAGTCGACTTCGAAAAGCACAGCGGGATGACAAATAAAAAAAGCACACTGTCTATTTGCTGTCTCTTTAACCGCTTTATAGTGCTTGAAATTCTCGATTAAATTTTATTTCAATTTGAACTTTTATGGTACAAAAATTTACCGTTACTTTACGCAATTCGGTTAGTCAAAAAATGTTTTTTAATTAAGTAATTAAAACATATTATTTCTAGAAGAACATGCTTGAGCATCAGAAAGTCTTGTTTTTCGTGCTTTCGAATTTTACGATCGCAGTTGAAATATAGAACACAAATTTGCAGAATAAAATTTAATATACAGAAAATCAGAATGTTTTTCTTTTAATAGTATTATTACTATAAATTAAAATTAAATATGCAAATTTATTGCACAAAATTAAAATTAATCGTGCAAATTGCTGAAACAAGTTGCCCTTATACAGAAATCAATGTGGAATGCATTGAAAATATGTCGCAGACGACTGATTTCCAGTTTTTATGAAGAAAGTATAAATAAATACAGTTAATGTGAAAAAAAAACCAAAAACAGACGTATTCATTTTATTGATGCAAGCATTTCATAGACTAGAAGGTGACGTAGGAGCTCAAGTACATAATAAATTTAGTTGTAGATATCTGGAATATCTCAATTATTTGTCATATAAAATTTAGTCTACTTCCCAACCACGTACTTCAAAAAGTTTCATATTTAGTTCTGTACACATATATGAGCGTTTAGTTCTCTCGCCTTCTCTTTCACTCTCAGCCATAACTTTAATAATATTAGGTCTACAACTTTGCTTCCGCCATTTTTTTGTAAATTTAAGTTTTTTTTGTATAAAAACGGTTACAAATATCGATGTTACAAATGTCAATGAATGTGTCGAGAATTCGGCTCAAAAAGTGACATTTATAATCGATTTAATCGACCAGTGCTTGACGCTAGAGACATTCCCGCAAACGTCGAGAATTCGGCTCAAAAAGTGACATTTTCAGTTAAGAATAAGTTTGGGATGCAAACAGATCTCTACAAATATTTTGTTGGGTTAATGTTGACACAATTGTCCAAGATCGATATAAAACGATTTAATCGATTTAATCGACCAGTGCTTGACGCTAGAGACATTCCCGCAAACGTCGAGAATTCGGCTCAAAAAGTAACATTTTCAGTTAAGAATAAGTTTGGGATGCAAACAGATCTCTACAAATATTTTGTTGGGTTAATGTTGACACAAATGTCCAAGATCGATTTAAAACGATTTAATCGATTTAATCGACCAATGCTTGACCCTAGAGACATCTATCGGAAAACGGCGGAAGCAAAATTGTAGACCTAATACATATGGTTCAAGAAAAGCTTAGACTCTTCCCAATTGATCGCGTAAATAGGGGGAAGTAAAAAAATGTTTTAGTAGAAATTGTTTACAAAAACAATATTCCAAAATTACATAAAAAATTTGTTTCCTACAAATTGCAAAAGTTTGGCGGTCACTGTATTCTGGAATTTAAACGAGTCTTATGATACACCTATGGCTTTTTCATGAATAATAGGAATCAAAAAGAAAAATCAAAATGTAGAAAAAATTGATATCAAAATGTATTTTTGTTAATTATAAAGTTCATTTACACATTATGCCAACATTGCAATGAAAATCACGTGACTTATTCATGTAGTCATTTTATTGTGTTCAAGTGTTTTATAAAAAAAATTTTAAAACATTACTTTGGATTGAGTTATGACGCATATGAAAATATAAATATGCCGTTAAAGTTATTACACTCAGCGAATTTATTGATTTTGAATATGCGCAGAACACCTAATCTGTAAAATATATTAAGGTCATAATAACTGATAAGAGATTATAGGTTATATATTCATAAAAAAATAATTTTATAATTATATATGGCAAATAAAAGATTATAAATTATTAATATATATAATAAAATATGAAATAAAAAAAAAATGAATATGTCTGATTCCGAAGAATATAGTAAGGATCTGTGAAAAGCGTAAGAGATCTGTGAAGAAGTCCCGAAGTACTAGTATATAGGCTACTTGAAACAAAAATTTCAATAACTTTATTTATTTTTCTAAAAACGTTGGAAAATAATATTTCTAGAAAAAAGGATATATTGCTTATATATAGATGATATCGAAAGCATATAAGATTTATAGAAGTAAATAAAGAAAGGAGAGGTGCATAACGCCATATGTATTTAATATAGTAAATATATAGTTCGCGTGACCGATTTAAGGAGCCTTTGTCTACACTACTCTATTAATTTGCACACTTAGCTTTGTCTTAATAAATGCAACACGATGTTTCATTTGCACCACTCTCGAGCCGATATCGCTTTGTCGGAAGCAATGAAATGCATAATATATTCTCGCATTATTAATTGGCGACAAAGTGCAAAGCATGGCGCCATTAAAATACCGAAAGCGAAGAGTGAAAGCAAAAATAGCTAAAATAAATAGCAAAACAAATGCCAAGATGAAATTAAAAATAGAAAAAAAATGAGAAATAAAGACAACGGAAAATTCAAAAACAAAGTCAACAGAGTATAAGGAAAGACTGCAATTGTGTGCAGCAATTAACACTTTCAGCGACATTTTGAGTTTTCTTTACTAAAATATACTCTTACTCACTACACACATAGCTACAATGTGGACTTTGTACACACATATTGTATGTATGTATGTGAGCCGTGCATATTGAGTATGCGGCACTGTGATCAGCTGTTGAAGCGTTTGTTGGGCAATTAAGTGAAGTGCATGCCATTGTTTAAATTAATACAGCGACTTTTTTTCTACATTTTGTACCAGAAATTTCTTCAACATTTTTATTTGTTCTTTTTTCATTGTGATATGAGCGCACGAGACAAAGATCTGCTGGCAGACAGCCAGGCAGCAAAGAGACAAATCACAAATATATATTTTCAAGTATACCCAGTGAGCGATTTGGTGCAGATTTTTTTCGTAAATATTTAATATGAGAATACAAATTTTATTTGAATCAATAGAAGAGTAAGCATTGGTTTTTGATATTTTAAAATAATTATTTTTTATTTGATTTGAATTTTTGAAAAATGAGAAAAAATAAATAAAATAATAAAAACAATATTTATAAAAAAAATATTTTTTTAATTTAAAAATTTATTATTTTTATTATTTTTTATACCTAATTTTTTTAAATAAATATATTATTTTCCTGCCTCGTTTGATTAATAGAAAATGAATTAAAATAAAATATAATAATTAATAGAAAATAAATTCTGAAAAAATGATTTTCATTTCAAATTTTTTTTCAGCTTTTGATCTTCCTTTTGTCAAGGAAGATTTTTCCAAATTTTTTTAATTTCTAAAAAAGTATTTTTTTTTTCATATTTTGAATTATTTGCTTGCTGGGTATTTACAAAAAATTGTAAATATAGTAAGTATATGTGTAAGTTTGTTTCTTTATTTTTGCCAATAATCGCCAGGGCCAAGGCGGTCAGTGAGGATTATAATTATATCGTTTTTTTCGGTTGTCGGATCTTGAGAGTGGGTGAATGCGCTCGTCTAGCGGAAATTACGTTGTAATTCATTTGTCGAAATGCTAGTGGTGCCTTAGTAAACATGTACAGTTACATTTAAAAATAGCCAAAAAATGATGTGGTGATGCAAGAATTGCAGTTTCACTCGTCTGTTAGCAGTACTTTGTAATTTGTGATATTTGATTTGGAAAATTTTTGCATACGAAAAATCATTTTTTAAATCACTCAATTTTTTTTATTAAAAAGTCAAAAATAGAGTTACAAAATATTTAATTTTTTTTTTACAAAATGTTTACTATTTTTGTTGTTTTTAATTAGAAAGTATTTTCGTTGATAAAAAGCTAATTGAAGGCACATAACGAGCATGTCATGTGATGAAGATAATGCCATGCTGTTGTTCACTGGTTGGAAATCAATTATTATTATTGCTTATTTCGTAGCAGATAGAAAAATATGCACATTTGTCATACAAATGGCATGAAATTCCACAAAATTATATAATTTAGTTTGATACCATCAAATGTACTTGTCAATTAATTATTCAATAATATTATTATTTTTTTTGCTGAACAAATTTTTATTCGTAGAATTTTCACTAATTCGTGTGCGATTATTGTGCAATTTTGTTTTTGCTGACGTGTTGGTAAATTAATTTTCTTTTTCACTATTGCAGCGTGTGAACTTTCAATTAGTTTTAATAGTTGCGCATATTGTCACTTCACCACTTTCCGACATGCATTTGTAGTCACAGCTGAAGTGTGAACGCGACGAGTTTGATAAATGCCATTGCATAAGTAAAGTAATTAGATTTTTTGTGTAATTACGCATTTGTGTTATTTGGTTTTTGGAGTAGTTTTAATGATATCATTAATTGTTAACAATTTCTACCACATTTGCCATATTTAGCTAGCAATCAAATTCTATTTCACAATTCATATTTTAAAACTATTAATTAACTGATTTTAAAATATGAAAATAGATTTGTTCTGCAACACAATTGGTTCGGATGGATTTTTATTTATTAGAATTGTATTTTATTTTTTATATTTCTTAAATATTTGCACTAAATTTTCACCTTTCTGTAATTGAAATGCATTAAAAGTTTGGAAAATTTTTATATTTTATCACTTAAAAATATACAAAACATCGCTCAAACCGAATTTGAACTCTACTAAATGCTTATAAATAAAACACAAAGTTTTGACTACCACTTTGTCCACCGTCAAAGAGTCACACCACGATACAGTTATTCGCAATTTCGCAGTCAAATTGCTCTTTTTTTCTTTCACTTAACTAATTAAAATATAAAGCGTGTTTCATGTCTTTTTTGTACTCTTATTCCTACATACTACACCTAAATAAACCCTATCGCCAAATGAACTACTTGTGAACCACTTTATAACTAGCCTTAAACCAAAGCTAAACTAGTCATCAGCCATTTTTTTAAACAAATTTTTTCCTATTTCAAAGCAATGTTGTTGGAGCTGTCTATCTATACTTTCAGACTAGAAATTTAATGCTTATAATAAATGAATAGAAATATAAGTTACATCTAAATCCTTATAAAAAAAAAATAAAAAACAAATTTGTAAACAAACAAATAAAGCTGTTATTTGAGAACATTGTTGTATTATATTATTGCTCTCAATAAACTACTCCAATATTTAGTCCAATAATATTTGGTCCAATTTTATTCTTTTTTGGACTAGTTAATTTAAAGTAAATATTTTCAACTGATTCCATGTTTCACTGAATGAATTAAAAACGAACGAACGAACAAGTGTTCGACACATTACTATCGCTAGAAAGAGGAAAGCTTCTGAATTTAGTTTTACAAAACATTTTCAAACCATTGAAAATGCAATTAAAAACAAATCTAATACGAAAAAGTAAGGAAAGGCTAAGTTCGGGTGCAACCGAACATTTTATACTCTCGCAATTTATTGATGTAATTTTATAAAGATAACACAATTCGACCCATATATTCGGCATAAAGTTCAATAGAATAACGAAAGTCATCAAAAATAGTATATGGGGACTGAGGTAATTCCTGAACCGATTTCACTCGTTTTAACCACCAAGATATAATATATCGAAGACTATACTCTCACTTAATTTTATATTACCTATAATTAGGTATATTGGTATATGGAGACAAACTGTAATAAGAAATAAATTCAGAGGGAATGAATTTTATTAAAATATCAGAGAGATTTACCCATATTTTCGGTTAAAATTTACCCTTAGGCGCGGAGTTCAACATGTTCGATAACAGGGGCCTTGAAAAGTTATAGTCCGATTTCGAAAATGTTTCCATAAGTGAAGCCACAGATGATATACAGTATTTGTGTACTATCTTCATCGGTTCTTTATGTAAGTATATATTATAAAGTGAACGAATCAGATGGAATTCAAAATTGAGTTATATGGGAAGTTGGCATGCTTGTGAACAGATTTTCATCCGTGTTGTCAGGGTGTCAAGAAAATATTATAAACCGAATTTCATTGAAATCGGTCGAGTAGTTCCTGAGATATGGTTTTTAACCCATAAGTGGGCGACGCCACGCCTATTTCCCATTTTGCAATAAAAATCTGAGTGTAGCTTCCATCTGCCATTTCTTATGTGAAATTTAGAGTTTCTGCCGTTTTTCGTTAGTGAGTTAACGTACTTTTAGTAATTCTCAACCTAACCTTTGTATGGAGGTGGACGTGGTTATTATCCGCTTTCTTTCATTTTTGGACTTTATAAGGAAATGGATAAAATATACGAATGCAGAAAGTGTGGTTTATATAGATTTATTGGTTTGCAAGAAAAAAAAATTGCATCCAAATGTACCCCTCCCTAATGCGATCCTCTGTATCAAATTTTATATTCATAACTTTATTTATGGCTTAGTTATGACACTTTATGTGTTTTCGGTTTCCGCCATTTTGTGGGCGTGGCAGTGGACCGATTTTGCCCATCTTCGAAAGCAACCTCCTCAGGGTGTCAAGGAATATCTGTTCCAAGTTTCGTTAAGATATCTTAATTTTTACTCAAGTCATCCGTTGCACGGACAGTCGGACGGACGGACAGACATCCGGATTTAAACTCGTCTCGTCATCCTGATCATTTTGATATATATAACCCCATATCTAGCTCTTTTATTTCTGGGTGATACAAACAACCGTTATGTGCTTATTTTGTAAATTGATAGTATTATAATAAAGCGCACTCAAATCAAACTCCAAAAGTTGTTTTTAGGATAAATTTCATATACACAAAAACTCTATACAATACACAGTTATAAACTTTCCGCTCGACAGTGACAACCAGATATTTTTCGAAGACTAAGACTATGCCTATTTATGCAATGAGAATATATAAGGCTTTTTAATTAAAATATCAACTCATTTAAGCTCTTAATTTTTCATAAACAACTCGAAACACTTAATTCAACGAACAAAGGGGACTTTCGACATTCCTAGAGAAGCACTTGTTTGGATTTTATATTATTGACTAAAAATATATGGGCAATAGTAAATACTAATGTGTTCCATAATTAGTATTTGAAAACTGAATTAAAAGTAGATTGCAAATCACTTCAATATGAGTGTTTTTTTTTTTGCGTAACCACTTATCGAACATGTGAGTCAATCGCGTGTTGTAGGCACATCAAACAGCTGTGAAGAGTCAACAACAAAAGATCGTGTAATCGTGACAGTAAATAAATAAAAAAAAAAACAAAATTGCATTTATAAAAGAATAAATTAGCTTACGAATAATAACAGAATCAAATGTGACAATAAAGACACAGCATGTTGTTATTGTTGCTCCTACATTGTTATCACAAATCAACGGGTTAACAGGTTACAAGGCGACACGTGATCATGCCCGCTTTTCATGACGCCGCCAGTCAAGTGGCTGACAAGCGCACGCTAAGCATAGCGATAAAGCACTAAGCATAGCATAAAACGTACAGATCACAAAACTGAATGCTGAATAGTTCTGAAAATATTAATCAAGGGTTTAACGTTAGTGCGTTTAATTATGGTTTGATAGCTTGAGTTGTTTTGTTTTTGTAATTATAATTATCAATCTCTTCATTTGGCGCTCTTTAGAAAATTAAATATTGTGATGTGAATTAAGTTTTTTGTTTCCGAATGCGTTGATAAGAAATATAGGAAAGATTTGTATTTCCAAATTTCGGTCTGAAGAGACGACCATTTGAAAATAAATGGTATTTTTTCTTACCATAAATTATATTTAATAAAAAATGTTTAATAAAACACCTTCAAATATTTTTGATATTTTTTTAAAATACAATAGCTTCAGGCTTTTTTTTAAAAAGCTTTCAGCTATAATAATAAACTTCTTATACGAGATATGGACATGGAGATATGCATTTTTCAAATAGCTGAACAAAAATCAATTTCAATTAGAAGTCAAATATTTTGATTTTGAAGAAAAATCCAGTTAGTTTTTGAAAGTACTGATCAACACACAGAACTTATTCGAATATAAATTCTTGTTAGTTAGACACGAAATAAATATAAAATATTTTTTTAGATAAAAACATTCCTTAAAAAAATTTCTATAATACGATGATAAGTTAAAACCACTTGAGAATACAATTCTGTATGAAAGAAGTTAATTTAAAATAAAATAATCTGGACTTTTTTTCGAAAACAATGCGCGATATTTGAGATATGAGATATGAGAGACCTTTTGAAAGGACTTACAATTCGTTTGCAGCACTTAAGCGAACAAATTTCTAACGAAATTGAATTAATGACTAAACGATAATTGAGCTCTGTTTGAAATATTCAGATTTATTTTATTTAAATTCCGAAATTGATTTGTATAACTGTTAGACCGCAAAATAAACTAAAATTTCTCCAATTATTTTCGATAATTATGAAGCTAAGCTATTTTGATATTTTAAGCCTCTTAGAAAAATTAAATTCTGTTTAAATAAAATTAATATAAATAATTAAACTTCTTATCAAAGAAATGAAACAATTAATACGAAATTTAGCAATATTAAAAAAAATATTACTTCAAACAGCAATTTCTTTTATTATTGTTTTTTAATATTAGTGTTTTTTCATAGAGATCAGGTTTTTTAAACTTTGTGTCACGTTGTTGTTAGAAATCAGCGTTTACCAAGCGAGCTGTTGTTTATGTTTATTTACAATTAATTAATTCAATTTGATTTGCAGTTTATGATGACCTGTATTGGCGTTAGAGGCAAAAGCTATGTGAATGAAAGCAAAAAACGTAAAAAACTATAAAAATAAGCTCATCTGCATATGTTTAGCATTAGCATATATAAAAGAAATAGCCAGGCATACCTTGCCAGATTAAGCAAAAAAAAAACTGGTTGTCAATTGAAATTAAATTAAATTAATTTTTAAATGATTAACTTTCAATAATTGTAACTTATTATATATTGTTACATGGAATTATTTTTATTTATAAAAATTTACCTTTTATATTTTTTCTATTACTTCAATTTTTATTTATTTTTTATGCTATAAAAAATACACATGAAGACATACATATGCATTTGTCCAATAAACAGTTTTCGGTTATCACTCTTTAATCAGCACTAAATTGTTGTTAGTTTAATTTAGTTAAAATTCTATCGCGTCTAATTCGTAAGCTTGAGTTATACTCTCAAAATTTCCGATAAATTCAATTTTACAAAACCGCTTCTAAAGTAATGTCATTCGCACCAAATTTAAATTTTCAAAAATGTTCCGTTTATTTCTCGACGATAGAGTTACGTCTCGCGCAGCGTTTCACACCAGCTAACCGCCCGGTGTTGTTACAATTTGCGATCTGACCAAAGCGTGCCGTCTACAGCGCGTTTCAAGCGTTGTGCCGAGATTTGGTCTATACTTGGTGAAAAAAAAATCGACAACAAAAACAAAAGCAGCTAAAGCACAGAACACAGTCAACTTGCGGCAGCGTCGAAGGTTCGGATTCGACTACATAGTCGAACGTTTCAGCTGAGATCTGACCAAAGCGGAGAGCTCATTGTTTTCATTGGCATTCGATTGCTTGTCTACAAGCTGTTGCTTGTTGTTATTGCATTTACAAATACACACACACCCACACGCAATTAGCTGTGTATGTTTGTTGATTCTTGCAGCGTTGCCGGTTAATCTTTGCATGCTTCGGCTCGGCTGTGCTGGTGAGCAGTATGGATGTCCGCAAAGCGAAAAGGTTCGTCCGCTCATTTGGGCAGTTCAAGCATGCTGTCTTGCTAGTAGGCATTTGTTGTTGTTGTTTTTTAATGTTTGATCAGGTAAATATGTATTCAATATGCTTGCCAGCTCCGCTGCTTGCTTAGTTTATTAATGCTGTTGCACTTGTTGTTGTCTACATGCACACATCTGAACCATATTTATGTTCCTCTGCTGTTGTTGTTGTGGTTCGCTTCTCTCTCTCGTTCGTCCACTCTCCTGCTTTGTTGATGATCATTTCATTTGCTGCGCTCGTCGCACGCGAAATCTGCAAGCTTAATCGGCACCCATTTAGTTGGTCGTGTGCGTTTTGTCTTGTTTTTATTTCACTTGTTTGTTTTCATTCGTGTTTTCGTTCGTCGATCGTTCTTGCACTTGACCACTTTCTTGGCGTAGCGCGATGTCACTGCTGACGACACGACTGCGCTGAAATCAATTTGCATAACACGGCGGCGGCAATAGGGTCTGTAGGAAAGTGAGTGCGTAAATCACTATTGGGTGGATTTTACTTAATAAACCCACGCACGCAAGGTATAATTTCATCGCGATACTGACAATGGAGTGATTATTACAGAATCATTAAAATGTATGCATTAATTCAATCCTCAACTTTCGTATGGAGAAAAAATTGCGTTAGTTGGGACTCAGACTGGAAATATATTAATCTCTCTTTCTCGGGAATTGGAACTATTTTAGTTTCTTGTAAGAAAATATGTAGTCTAATTTTTTGTGTTGGAATCGATTGGCTACTATTCTGAATAAATAAATGTTGTGGATTTTTAATTAGGAAATATTTTCCGAAGTCGTTTTGTGAATCATGAAAAACGTGAAAAGTTTTTCTATTACAATATACAACCCCAACTGTTTCGATTTTGAAAAATTTCTTTAAAAATTCAAATATTTTGTTTAAATATAATGAAAAATAATTAACAGGTACATTTATTTAAAAGTTCTGAGAAACTTTTACATAAACATTATTGACGATTGATTACCATATTACTTGAAGAACTTTAACTGCTGAAAATACTTTTCATCTACAATGAAAAAAGCGTGGCGAAACAAGTGACGATGGCGTTACTAATGAGATGCTAACTAAAATATTAAATAATTGCAAAAATTATTCAAAGCAGTATGCGCAACCGTAAAGCTTTTAATGTGCTGATAATAATATACATGTGCCACAGATAGCAGTTTTTAAAAACATATAACAGTTTAAGTATCGCTTTCCGGTATTTGGTAACTCCTCATATCAATATTTGACACTGAAAAGTTTCCACATACAATTTTGAATAATGCTAACATAACAGTTTGTCACTATAATGCACATGTTCAAGTCTATAAAATAACTAATATTTTATAATAAGCATATACACGTCTATAGATTGTGATCTTTGTAGACACCGATATTCATAATCGTTTGGCTTTACAAAACAAATCCCTGTCACAATCTTAAATAACCTTTACTGCAATTGGAGATAGTACTTTAAATAACTTTTTGATTTTTTCGAGTAGTTTAATAAAGCATTTTCTATTATCTATATCGAAAATATTCTTGAAAATAGTATAAACCAAATATATATAAATTATATAGTACGCTTAAACTTGTTGTAATCAATTCGGTATACATTTTGAATATTTATTTTATTATCTCTGTATTAGTTGAGCGACAGCGCCTAAAGGTAGGCAACATGAATATTATGTCATTCATTCATTTTAATTATTGTTAATCTTTGCCTACATTTAGCATGAAGAGAATTAAATATTCCGAATTGAATATCAAATGTGATTTAATCATAGGGAGATTGAAAATAGTACAATAGTTATTTATTTACAAAAATATAATATGAATATTAATATAGATATATATGTGACCTGGTCTACGGAAAGGGGGCTTAGGTGTCAAAAAATCAATTTTCACTTTTTAGTAGATTCGGATGGAAGATGAGAGTTGTTTATTTTTAACAGCTGTTTCCCAGAAAACTAGTTTTCGCACGTTAGCTCCCTTTTCGTAGACCAGGTCACATACATATATAGATTTTATGTTGTTGTTATGTTTCGGTTATTGTGACCCTGTTTAATCGTAAAAGCTGAGAATTTTTAATGTATACTTTCTAATAGAAAGTCCATGAAACACGCTGGTTAGACTTAAGGAAAGAATTGCTATTGTTGTAATACTTAAGCTCTAGGGAGGCGTCTGAACAGACTGATCTCTAATTTGAATAAGTTTTTGATGAATTATTCGTGAAAATCTTATTAATTAGTAAGAAAAGTAGAACGTGGAAGGCAGGATTTTATGTTGTTGAATTTATATCTCGCTTCCGCTTTTTTGCTCTTTATTATCTTTTATTTAGTGTTACAGTGATCGGATTTAGTTCAAATATGCGCCGTTTCGTTTGATAATCTGTTTCCATGTAGACGGACAGCCACTTCCTATCCCATTCGAGCTCCCGTAGCTTCTGACGAGTCCTCAACGTAGTGTGCGGTCTGGCGTTGTCCTGGTGGAACACTACATACACTCTTCCAGTTCGCCAATTCTGGACGCTTCTGGTCGATCGCTTGCTTCAAGCAATCCACTTGTTCGCAGTAGATGGTAGATTTAAGCGTTTGGTCATTTGGGAGCAGCTCATAGTGATTCCCTTACAATCCCACCAAACACACGACAAAACCTTCCTGGCCGTTAATCCCGGCTTGGCCACTGTTTGGGACGATTCACCGGCCTTCGACCACGACCGTTTCCTCTTGATATTGTCGTATGTGAACCGTTTTTCGTATCCAGTCACCATCCGCTTCAAAAATGGGTCGAGTTTGTTCCGTTTCAGCCGCATATCGCATTCGTTGATTCGCTCTAGAAGGTTTTTTTGCGTCAAATCATGAGGCTCCCAAACATCAAGCTTTTTTGTATATCCAGCCTTCTGCAGATGATTTAAAATGGTTTGGTGACTAACTCCCATCTCCTTGGCCAAGACACGTGATGCCACATGCCGGTCTAACTCGATGTTTTCCATGCTTTTATCGGTATTCGTCGTCACAGGTCTTCCGCCAGCTGGCTTATCCATGATGACGTTTTCACCCGCTCTTCGTCGAATCGTCGAAACCATTCTTCCGCAGTTCGCAGTGATAGAGTACCATCCCTCAAAACACCATTAATCTCTGGATTTCTAGAAGCCTATGACATGAGCCAACCGTTGAAGAAAAAGTCTTATTTTTGTGGGGATATTATTGAAATAAACCTTTTACACTAGGTATTTTAGTCAAAAATACCAGTATATACTCGGCTAATGTCTCTGGAAGATGCAATTATATTTATACATTTGTTTGTCGCGACTGCGGCTTTAGAAGTCCTTCATTATTATTTTTAATTTGAATTTTATTTTATTTTTTATTTTTATTATAAATATTTTGTGCTTCATTTGAAAAAATATATATTCCCCTGATATATTACTAGTTCAAGTGACTACCCCGGCAAACTGTGGCTACACAGCCTGCTCAGAATTAGAGATGTGCCATATACAAATACACATGCACGCATATAAAAATGTGACCGCAATCTGTAGTAGTATAAGCTTTAGTTACCAAATGGGAAACCTGTAGCACCACTTAATAAAACATTCAACTTCCCAGCGAACGAACGAACGAACGAAGGGATGGCAGCAAACTACAGTGAGAGCCTTTTGCATTTGGGCGCACTGTTAAAGGGTGCTCCTGCATGCGCTGTTGCACGGCTGTAACATTTGCCCCCTTGACATTTGTACGATAAATGCCAGCTAAACGATGCAACAACAACAACCACCACATTTAGACGAAGGTAAAGGCTTGATGCTGCACGCCGGTTTAAGCAACACATTCATAGACTTTGAGTGACTCACCCTTGCCGCAAATGCGTTGGTAATAGCTGCCGCTGCTGCTGCTCACCTTTTAGACGCTTTGTTGCGGTGCTTAAACCGAATTGTTTTTTACTTTTGTGCATAATTTGAAAAAGTGGCGTCGTAATTGCGACTTAATTACCGCAAAAAAGGTAAATCAACTCAATTAAATTGTGCGCCAACTGTGTGTGTGTGTGTGTGTATATATGTATATATGACTGAGTTTAAGTTTGTGTGTGTGTGAGAGAGTGAGTGGATTGCAGTGGCTGTGTGAGTGGGTTAGCTGGTATGTGTTTGTGCGACTGCCAGCGATTATTACAATTTCAACGCTATGAGTTGCGCGCAAAAAATCTACAACTGCAACAAAAACAACAACAAAAGTGCAGATTAACTATCACACGCACACACACACAGACAGAGTTGCAACAACTAATGGCAAATGCAACTTCATTCATATAATAAATACATTTTGCGTGGATTTTGTTTTTGGACTCATTTATGATTTGCATTTTTATTCATTTTGTGTTGTTGTCGTTGTTGCTGACAGCTTACGGTAATAATTTTAACAGCCAAAGTTTTGCATTAAACGCGAAAATATTGTGCAACATTTTACAACATTGCGGTCGGGTAGAAGTGATGCACACAGCGCGAGAAGAGGGAGTGAATTGCTCGAGGGGAGTGTTGTTAGTCGCAGCTGCACTCCCTCAAAAATTTTGGGGTTTCCATAAGTGTTCTGCATTTTGTGGCGTTCTTTTTGTTGTTGTTGTTGTTTGCATTTACTTTTGCGGATTGTCGGCAATAGTGGCAATAGCTGTCGCGGTTTTGCCAAACAGCACTTTCTTTTCAGTTAACTACACATCCAGTTACTGTGTACAAGTGCTATCAACATGAGTTTCAATGGAGTTTTGTGCCACTTGCGGCATCAAGTAATGTAGTTGTTGTTGTTGTTGCAACTGATGTGGTTATGCGCTGGTTAAAGTAGTGTTTCTGTACACAGTACGTGATGTGGAGAGATTCAGTTGGTCTTTGAGGAAAATTCTTGCTAATTTTTCCATTAAATTTCTTTGTCCAATATTAAAAAAAAAAAATTGAAGAAAAAAATCTCAAACCAATAAGAAGAAGAATAAGAGTTGTTAGCAGAAGATCTTGACTTATTATTACATAAAAATGCACGCTTAATACTGCTTGGATTATATTAACCTCCATTCGTTTCCATTTCGGTCTGATCCTTCATCATTTTCTTCAAAGACACAATCATTCCTCTGCTATCAAAGACTCTCCAAACATTCTTCATGTTCATCAAAACACACATTTGGTTTTTCTAAAATTCCCATATAACAACAACTCAGCAATTAAGCTTAACTTGCTGACGAAAGTAAGCAACTGAACGAAAATTGTCCAAAATGATTTGCATTTCCTGCAAGTAAGACTGCACAAACCTTGCTGCGCCGCTGCTGTAATCCTCTTTTGCATAGGAAATTATAACCGCATGTTGCTTTTGCAAATTCGTATAAAGTTCTGTGCGTCAACAACATGCTGTATCAGCAATTGGGGAAGTCTAACTAAAAAGGAGGAAAGAAGGACGACTGCAACAAAGAAACAAACGACGACATGGAACAAGTAAGCGGAACAACTTTGAAGCAGCGCATTAGAGTGGAAGTTTATGAGGGGCGCAAGGGACGCATTATTTGTATGCATTCACTGTCAGCAGTATGTATGTTTGGATTTCGACACAGAGGCCATACGCACAGATAATATAATATTTGTTGGCATTGAGTTTGGCAAATTTTATGCGAAACATTTTATAATTAGTTGCTGCCACGGGATTAAGTAGAAACAAGTGGCAGGAAAGCATGTTAAGGGAATGGTGTTTGGGTTGGAAATTATAGATACAGTCGACAATAGCATAATATAACGTTTTAAACTAAATTATGCATTTAAGATAATAAAAAAAATATATTTTTTTGTTCAGGAAATTTTTTTTGAAATTTTTTTTTCGAAAAAAAAAAATATTGGCATTTGAATAAATTTCTGAAATTTTAAATTTTAGCAGCATTGTAAATATATTTTGTAACGAAGAATTATGTTTCTCTAAAATTTAAAATCGTTTCTGATTGCAAATACATTTTAGTTCCTCAGCTACTATGTAACTAATCCTATTTTTCTTAGTAAAAAAGTAATGTCACTTACAATTTTATTCTCTCTGGCATTTGTTTTTGTTTCGTAATGAAACTTTAAAATAGAAATGATTTTGCATTTAACAACAAATACACTGAGTCATTGAGTAATCATTCTTAAAATCGATTTTATTTTTGCTTTTATCGTAAGTGACTGCATTTACACATTGTTGCGCAAATATGCAATTCGTCATTTCTGACAAGATGGCTTGTTTATGCATGAAAAGGTTTTTGTGTATATAACTACATTTGTATAAACGTATTCTTCTAAGAAATTTAACGCTGAATATTTAAAATTGTTAGCGCCAAAAAATTTCTTTTCTTGCATTAATGTTTTATTAATTAAATTTTATGAATTTTCAATAAATAATAAAAGGAAATATGTATTATTTTATTTTAGTAAAAATATTCAAATGTTTGACGGCACGTATGAGCAACTGAACGATTTGTATTGCTTACAATTGCACATTATTTCTAGCATGACATAAAAAAGTTAACTTAGAAATTTAGTGTCATGAGATAATTTTTGTTCGCTACATAAGCGCTTGTGGAAAGTTGTGCCTAAAAGTATGCTTCAAAATCTTGAATATCGCAGCTACTTCATTGGACACACACACTTTCACATATTCAATTGTACGAACACATACATTTAAGCAATCTGTAAATTGAAATGAACTCTGTTATGCAGTGTTTTTAATATACCAATTAAAATTTAATACTCGTTTATCAACTGTGGTTAATTGATATAATCAGAAATAAACATAAAACATTTTCATGGAAAGTATAAAAACATTTTCTCTTTACATTTAAATTTTGTCCTGAAAAATATGCATGACAGGAGTGAAGCTTCTCTGATAGTGTGGTGTTAATGTTAAGATTGGCATATTTGCTATTTGAGGAGTGACTTAAAAAGGGGATATTTACTTTTTTATTTTTTTAACTATGTATACAGTCTTGTTCTTATTGCTTCGTCACTTGGATTATGATCTGAAGGAGATAGTTCCCATGTAAAATAGTTTTAAATGTGAGCGTTCGTTTCAAATAAATTGTAACACCATTCTATATTATTTTCCAGTTATGTAGATAAGGATCCTCTGTGTATGAGTTTAAAGATACCTTGCTCACATATATTTTCAAAATTTTGATACAAGTGCAAATACATCCCGTTGACTTTGGTTAAACTTTATGGATTAACCGAAAGACGAAGATTGAATAAGAAATATTTTTATCACGGTTGATAACTCCACATGAAACAAAATGGAAAGGTGAACCGAGGCACTGAGTTATTAATGTACGATATACGGGGCCTTGAAAATTTATAGTCCGATTTTGACAATTTTTTCACAAGTGATGCCTCAGCTTAAATACAGTATTTATTTAAAGTTTTATTCCGCTAGCTTCTTTGGTTCCTAATGTATATATTATAAAGTTAAGGAATCAGATGGAATTCAATATTGAGTTATATGGGAAGTTTTATCCGTGTCATCAGGGTGTTAAGAGAATATTATGCACCAAATATTATTGAAATCGGTCGAGTAGTTCCTGAGGTATGGTTTTTGACACATAAGTGGTCAACGCCATGCCATTTTCAATTTTTTTAATCTGAGTGCAGCCTTTTTCTGGCATTTTTTCTGTATATTGCCAAAAACGGCATATTTACAACGTAGTACACAACAAAAGAGGATATTCTGTTTTTTTTTTTTAATTGTATAGCTTTAAATACAAAAGCAATTTTTCAGAACATAACCGGCACGTACTCGGATTTGTATCCGGCGAAGCAGAGTCAGATCGTCAAAATTTTTAAAAACACATTGGTAGGCCTATTGATTTTACGCCTATTTTTTGGACTTTAGGGGGTTAGGGGTAGTCAGGATTTTCAAAAAAATTAATTTTTTTTTTGCATTTTCATTAAGTGTAATATCTTATAAATATTCTCTGAAAACTTGAAGTTGATCCGATAATAACTTTTCGAGTTATTCGACAAATAACAAAGAGCGATCGAGTACTCCAACACGCTAGTGTGAAGCTTTAAATGCGTTTTTCTCAAAACTATGTTTTTTGAACTGGTGACAACTTTAACTTGATAACCGTTCAGAAGATTTTAATGATTTGAAATTCATACAGCTTTTAGAATACATAATAAACTCAGGCCTGATCGAAGGATTTTTTTTAATTTCGATTTTTTCCCGAAAATCTAGAAAAAAATTTCCTGAGTTCGCCATTTTGTTAATTTTTATTTAAAAGCTTCGAATAGGCCTAGGATTATCTATTTATAAAACTATTTTTTTTATCCGATTGATTGTAGATGAATCTCCTAGAACTTATGATTGTCACCGCAAGGACCTTTTTCTGAAACTGGGTCAACACAGACAGCTATAACTTTGGAAATTATAATTTTTTTTTTCAAAATTTCGGACTTTATGTCAAAACATTGTATAATAATGCCATATTATTACTTTTGTAAAATAACATTATTTAATAGCAAAAAAAAAATACTGAAAATTCTCATTTTTTCGTCTCTCTAACTACCCCTAACCCCTTAATTAATATATCTAATGGAGTTCTTCTCGATGCTGATATCTCGATATGTTGAATACAAAATATCACAATATTTTTCTAATCATTTCATTATAGTAAATAGTTCTGGGTGTTCCATATGTTAGAATTAGAGATGGATATAAGTATTAACATAAAATTATTAATATTAAAATTTATTTGGTTAATATTATACATATTATTAATCTATGATAATTAGTTCTAATTCGCTTGTGAACCGCCTGGTTTTACAAATTTGCTTATGCCATTAACCCTTTTGGTCATACAATAGAAGCACATGCTTTTGCACAAATTAAAAGTGAATGCAAAATAAAAGCACAACCTCTTGTAACAAAGAAATTATTAAATTAATAAATATTTTAAAGATTTTTATTTACAAGAGTTTTACTAAAAATATTATAATTTGTTTGTAGCTATACATTTACATATATGCAAATCAAAAACAATCAATTAGCAATACTATATCTTCTAAACATGCTCAACTCACTTGGCAACCCTACGTAAGCGCACTATTTTTGCAGCATTCACTTTGTGAAAAATCAATAAATTGCAACACAATCATATGGCACACACACAGTCATTGTGTTTGTTCGTACGCTCGTAACTCGTGGACATACAAATATGTATGTCAGCACTGCGTGAACGACGGCTTTTGTTATCCTGCCACTAACACTGTCACTAAGCGTTGCTTATTTACTTATTTTTATTTAATACTTATCTACTTTTATTTCTATTAATGCTATACATTTTGTATTCATTTACTTGCGTTTCTTTAACGCATCACTTTTGTTACCGACTTGTGGCTTGTTATTGTTTTAACTTTCACTTTCAATGCGCAGATGTCGTTCGTAGTGACGCTACTTGCCGACAAAATGCGATTGCTGTACATAATTACCCACTGACCTGACCTTGAAATTTGCATACATATATGCGTGTAGGATTGCCATTAGGATGTTATATACGATGAATCTATCACGTTTTCTTGTGTTGTTATGAAGGGATTTCATTGAAATGTTTAGAAAAATATGTTTTTCTATGATTAGTCCTTTATGTTATTATAATTTATTGGAATAAAAAGTTATTGAAAGTCACTAGAATATTATTTAGGAATTCAGTTACGAATATTCCGAGAATTTAAGTAAATAAAAGGCAATTTTTAATAATTTTTGATTATGAAGTATCCTAGAACTTTGGTCTGATGTTGATGGTATCATATGGAAGTGAATGGGGAAGTGAACAGAATTGACCGTTTTCACCTCAAAGTCATTTCGACCGTTTAAGTAATGACTTCATCACTTTTTCTTCTGTTTACACATTTAAATTACTCTTTTCAGGCATATGAAAAATGAAAGAAAATTATTTTATTGTTGTTTATTTTCTAAAATAATAGATAGTCCATATATTTTAATATTCTATAGATTTTTATTAATATGATTAAAAAGCAAAAATAGCAAATTAGAAGCGGCATAAATGTATAAGTTTACCAAATTTTAAATACAATTATTTTGTATAGGTGATGCCAAGCCAGAAAAGAACTTTGGTGGATGGATGAGGTGAAGTACTACTCCAGCTCTATAAAGTTTTTGTTTTGTTATTTTGTTTTTTTTTTTTTAATATTATTTTTTTCTTCTCAGCTATTTGCTATAATCATAATTAATCTGTTCTTCCTTAATCAGGGTTGTTGTGAAATCTGACAGTTGTCGGAATCAGAATTCAAACTGACAAAAAATTCTGGTTCGTGTCATGAATTCTGATCTTCTTTCTTCCATAACTCGAAGTTCTCCATAACTCGAACTCTTGAAGTGGCATTGAAAGACAATTCCATACAAATTTCCTCAAATTTTTTGTGTGGATTATGGTGATTCGAGTTAGAGAAGTTCCACTGTATATATACACTTAAATATGTACATTTTTACATAAAAATAATTACTATTTTTGACTTCGTTTGAGCATAAAGCGAATTGCTGTGATTCCTTAAAACTTTCATTTTTTCGCGCTACTTTCATTGCCAAATAAAATAAAAGCTGAAATAATTTCTCATTTTAATTATATTTTTTGGGTTTAATGAATATTTTGAACTAATTATATGATTACAATTCCAAAAACTCTTCTTGCTAATTTTTCCCCATGAATAAATAGCAGAACAGCTGATTCGAATATTGGTTTGCTTATATTCTAAAAGACGAAAATCCAATCCGATTCTGTGACACCAATGAAAATCAGAATTGGTTTGCCATTCTGACATTCAGCAAATCTGTCTTGGATTCCACAACACTCCTGATTATTCACGTCTAAAGTTATTTGAATGGCTAACTTTTTTTACTTGCAACTCCAGTGGCTTCCAAATATGTCTTTGAACATTTTCTGTCATTTATATTATATCTAAGAAACAAAAATAAAAAATTATATATTTTAAAACAAAATGAAAAACACCAACTATTAATATAAAATCATATCGCTTACCGCTGCCATTTCGCCGCTGTGGGAAGTTGGATTTTTTTCCCCAATCCGATGCTTTAAATGAAACCACAGAGTTGTAACATGTATAGATATTGATTTTTATTTTACTTTATTATTTTTATATGTATATATTTATATTTTATATATGTATGTATGCTTAGAGTTTTAGTTATTAGTCAGAATAAATTTTAAAATATTTTTTGTCTTAGTTTTTTTCATTTCTTTTCTTTTTCACTTATGTAGTTTCACTAGGTATGCATGCGTGTTGGCGCTACTTTTGCTTTAAATTTACAGTAAGTTTCTTTTGAAACACGCACATACATACTTAAGTGGTTGGAATACCTTTATTCACTTATAGTAATTAAGTAGTTCTTTTTTACAATTTATTTAATTTAATTATATGCGTTATTTTTTTGTTGTTGTTCGTACATATTTTTTAATGAATATTTCCTATGTACGCATAGTTTGAGTATGCACTGTTGTTGGATTACCTAAGGATAATAATTACATAACATATTTATTGTCCATAACACTTGGACATATTTAGTTAGTTTCTTACACAAGTATTAGAACTAAATTTAGAATTATTTTTAAAAAAGTGTTGTTGCAATTTTTTGTATTTTTTTGTAATGTTTTTTAGGAAAACTTCTTTAACGCTTGAAACTTAACGAGTTTTAATTAATACATAATTATGTGGGTATTTACAGTACATTACTTTAAGTTTGGAGCTTATTTTTTAATATTTTTTAATTATTTTTTTGTTATTTTTGTTGTAGTAAACTTAGCTATAGTTAATGGAGTATTTACTGTTATTTTACTAATTAATATGTACGTGCGTGATTTCGTCTATTTATTGCGCATATATGTATGTATGTATCTATGTATGTAATGCATATATATATATATATATATATTTTTTGATTGTGATTCCTTTGCTAGTAGGTATATGGTTCATATGTAGTTTGCATGTATGTTTGTGCACATTTCTAAGTACAAAATGTCGACGAGTGTGATATTTGTTTTTTACCTTTTTTTACTGAAGTTAACTTGCTACTTTATAAAATGGTGTTAATAGTTGAATTTCGGTTGATTGCATTTAGGCGCTATTTGCTTTAGTATTAACGGTACAGTCCACATCAATTATCTAGGTTTACTTGTCGTGAGCTTAAAGCTCGTTTTTTTGCATTTCGATTTTCTTGTGCTTTTTAAATGCTGTTTATCCTTTTTTCTTTGTATCTATCTTCATTTAATATCTAAACTTTATTTATTTTAATTTTTCAAATTTCGGTTGCTTGCTTGACTGTGAAATTTTGTTCATATCCTGCTCCTTCATAATATTTACTTGCCTTATTTTGCTATTGAGATGTTTCTGTGACTTAATTACAATATTTTATTTTACATTTTACGCACTTAAAATTAATAAGTTCTTTTTTTAAACTCACTTATCTAAAAATCAATTCTTTGGTGGCTTCTTTTTAGCTTACGCTTAATGTACAGGTTCAAAACTACTCCTTTTGCTCCACGATTACTTTCTTACTCGAAAGTAATTACTTTTCAATTACACTAACTTTTTCATATTTAACTCTATTTTATTTTTATAACTTTAACTATTGATTGTTGAACTAAGCTTACGGCGCTGTCGCGCTCTCTAGTAGGTAGTTGTGGTAGAATAATTCGTACTTCCACTACAAATACTCTGCTAATGAGTAGTACTTAAATACCATTACATATATACCATTACTTGGCTAAAGTAATCGAGTAATCTAATATATGTACTTATGTAGAGAGAATTGCAAAAAGTGAACAAATTTTAAATATACACCTATTAATTTATTTAAGTAAAAAGTAACTACTTCGCTGCTAAATACTTAACTACTTTCAGTTTTTTTTTAGTAGAAATTGATTACAATTTAATTAAGTTTATTTTTATATTATTCGCTACAACTTCTGGAAGGATTTTGCTACTCTTCCACAACTACACTCACATTACATAACGGGGTTTTGCTCGGCGCTCAGTGTTTTCTACTTAAAAAATTGTGTAACATTTAGAATTTTGATTTCACTTGTTTTTAGTTTTTGTTTTTGCTAAGTACTCCGATTTACACTTTAAAACTATTTTACCACTTCTAAGAACTAATGGTTTTGTTGACCTTTTATTAAGCATTCTGCTTAACTATAACATTTCACTATCTCTTATTTGTATTTGTATTTTAACTGTCATCTCGTATTTGTCAGTTTTGTAGTTTTTTCATTTTCGTTATTTCGCTTACGTTACAACAATAACTACAAAACCAAGAAATCCATTTGGTTTATTGCATTGTGGGCGAGCTTAAGTGATGTGGCGGTTTTATTCCAGTGTAAACAAGACGATAAAGGGGCTCAGATTTATCGTGTTGACCACCTTTCAAAAACGGCAAAATATTGCAGTGTTTATTGTTATGTAGTTATGTAGTTTTCTCTTACAAATATTATTCAATTTATTTGTTATTGGAAACCGTTTTGTGTGTGCTTGATTTGTTCTTTCGTTTTCTACTTTAACTTGTTAACTGAGAATTTGAGTGAATTCTAAGGAATTTAAGAAGGAAGAACCAAGTACAAATAAAATGGAAGCATACATATAGGCACGTGACTATAAAATTTATAGCACCTTCAATTATTCGTTGTATCTATGTATATTGCGAAAATCTTTCTCGCATTTATTTTTTAATTAAAGTCGGAAATTAATGTAATTAAATTATATAAAAATGAGATTTTCTGTTATATTCTAAACTTTCAAATATATTCAACGAAAGCATTAGTGAAAGCTCCATCGAAAGCTTAGCTCTGATTTACTTTCTACTTAATCACAAATATATTCAATGAAAGCATTAGTGCAAGCTGCGCCGAAAGCTAAGTACTGATTTACTTTTTACTTAATCACATTGTATGCAAAAAGTAAATCAGAACTAAGCTTTCTGAGAAGCTTTCACTAAAGTTTTCATTGAATATTTTTGAAAGTGTATAATATAACTGAAAATCCGTTTGATTTGAACCAACTTTAGCTAATTTAATTACCAGATTTTATGTATTCAGCCTGAACTGGAACTAGTTAAAGAATGCGCTTTAGAAAATAAAACTTGAAACCATGAAAGTCCTTTCAGCGCTTATTCCAAGTCACTTCAAATTATGTACCAACAAAGTTACATATACAATTTTGCCGAATGCAGTGATTATAGTCGTCAATTGTAATTTATAAATTATAGAAAAAAATTATGACAAAAAATTATAGCAAAAAATTATAGTACATATTATGGCAAAATTTATTTTAAAAAAGTTCGGCTAAAAAATAAATTAAAATAACTAAATTTTCGCAAAATGGACTTAACATCAACATCATCGCGAAGAGTACCTATAGGATTCTTTGTTCATAATTTTACTACAATTTTCCTATTTAATAAATTTTTTCTTAAACACTTTTAACTATTACTTAATGTTACTGGAGTTTAGTTTAGTTTAGATTAGTAGTGTTCGAAACCATTGCTTCACAAAATTTACAAAACTTTACAGCATTATTTACAACTTATAAGTATGTCTTAAATTAAACATTTTGAAGGAGATTTCACTAAGCAGCAGAGTTTGTTATACGCAGTTTATGTGCGTTTAGTTTTCGAAAGGTATTTTGGAACATTTTTTGAATGTTTAAAAGTGTTATTTTTAAAAGATATTGCTTCCATTTTTGTGGCGCTTACATGAACACCCATATTATGTCACTTATTCCGCAAAATTAAAATAATACTTAAATATTTATTTACAGTTATTTGTTGCATAGTTTATATTTTTATTTTCTTTTTTCATATTTGCAGCATAATTTCCAGTATTAATTAATTTTTACATAACAAGATTTTTGTTAGAAAGCTAGGTTAGAGACGTTTTTCGTTCAACACAAAGGGAGTAGATTTATAGTAAAGGTTTTTTACTAAAAATGTAATTTATAAATTTTAAAATAAATATAATTATGATTTAAATAATAATTTTAAATAAAATAAATATTTTTTGTAAAATTTTTAAATAAAAATATTTTAAATTTTTTTATTATTTTTTATAATAGTTCTACTTATAAAACAGATTGAGAAAACCTCTGCTGAAAGTTTACACCATTTGTGTTAAAACGAAATCCATGCTCTTAACCTCGCCTCACTTTAGTCACTAATTTTACTAGTTTAACGATAAAGCTAAATAATTTAGTAAATACTCCATACATATGTACATATGTATGTATGTATAAGTATGTTAACGATATTTTAAATGTAATTTGTGAACTTAATGTCATAACTTTGAGTACAAACAGCAAACGTGTAATTATAGTGGAAGACTTCCGCTTAAAATTAATTTATCTAAAACTACAGTATTTAGCGAATATATTCTGTTTATAGTTAGTTACTAAAGAGAACACTTAAAGTAGGTTTCTTAGTAGCCGAACTTATTCATATTTATTTATACAAAAAAAAAAAAAAATTATTTACACAATTTCTGCTTTGATTATTTATTTTGATAACTGTGGCAACACTCATTCATTTTGATTTTACTTTTAGGTTAGCAAGTCTTTGTGTGTTGCACGATTTTAGGCGCAACACACAATTGAAATTTGCTGCGGTTTACATTTGACTTAATTTTAAGTTGATTTTTTTCTAATTTTAAGATTTTTAGAATTTTCTCTTAGACTTAAGTTTATAAATAAAGAATATACAATTCATTTAACTATTAGAAAAATATCTACAACTCACTTATAAATAGTAGATGGCTAGAGAAAGTTAGTAACAACAACTATTTTACAGAAACTAATTTAATTTGTGGATTTTCAACAAAAATTTATCTTAATCTTCCATATTCAGAAATTCAGTCAATTTATTTTTATTTACACTGTTTAATGACTAACTGAGAAAAGTAGTTACATTTAATTTAATCGCTAACAGTATTAATTTTAGTTTTAAATTTATATGCTAACTTTTAGACTTTTGGTTTGGCAAAAACGAAAACTGCACGAAGTAAAGTTTCATTTTGCGCATATTTCAGTTGCCGCCTGCGCAGCTCAACCAATAATACTGATATTCAATACTGTGCTACACAGCGCAATCAACACTTCAGTTTTTGTTGTTTGTTAAATTTTTATGAAACATTTTCATTTGCTGGGCATGCGCTGAAATTGCTTAAGTTTCGTTGCGTTAAGTACAGTACAATTCGGCCATGGATTTGGTTATCTTCTATTGAGTTAGATTTCGTATTTAATTCATTATTTAGAATATTGGAAATTTTTGTTGTGAATTATTTTTCAAATAAAGTTAATTTATTAAAATAAGTTCATTTATACCCAGATTTGCTAAAACAGAATATTTTTTTATAAATAAAAAATGTAAAAATAAAATAAAATATTATAATTATTAAATCAAATAAATACAATGACTGTATAATTTAATAAAAAAATGTCAGGGTTGCCAAATTTGGTGTAAAAATTTAGGAAATAAGTTACTGAATTTACAAAAAAAAAAAAATAAATGAATTTTACAATCATATTAACTATTGATGTGTTATGTCTTTTCTATCGATGTTTATGTCATATAATTAAGTAACTCTTTTATCTTTCTAAGTGAATAAAAATAGGGAGGCAGGTGATCTAGGAAAACAACATAAAATGTAATGAAAAAAAAATATATCAAATTTGCGAAATGTATTAGAAATCAAGAAATCAGTTGAACTATTCAGTGAACCTATTTTGAACGCTGACTTGAATTTCTGCGGTACTTTAATGATGAAATGATCGCTAATGGTAAAATGGGGGATCCATTGACTGTTCAATGCTCAAATTTTTCCATAACATTTTTTTTTGTGATTATTTGAGAAACAAAGTTTTCGACGGTAATTTTCAATTATTCACGAGTTTAGTGACGATATTATCGCTATACTAGCATTATCACTATACTACATTACCGCTAGAGAATGTTCCAAAAAGTAATGGGAAACGATAGAAGTGTTTTCTTGATTCATTTTGTGCTTAAAAACATTTTCCAGTTAAATTGCAATGTTTGATAACGCCCAAGTCTTCGCCCACCACCCATACAAAGGTTATGTTGGAAATTAGTGCGTTAACTCACTAACGAATAATATCAGAAACCCTAAATGACAGAAGGATGTTTTACTCAAATTAAAAAAAAATGGAAAACGGGCGTGGCGGCACCCAATTATGGATCAAAAACCATATCGCAGGAACTATTCCACAGATTTTAATGAAATATTAAATTGTATATAGCATTTTCTTGACACCCTGATGACACGTGTGTATATAACGAACCAATGAAGAGAGCGGAATAAAACTTTACACAAATACTGTATGTGATCTGTGACATAACTTGTGAAAAAGTTTTCGAAATCGGACTATAACTTTTCAATGCCCCGGATATCGAATATAAAGATCTCAGTGCCTCATGGTAATTTTTCAAAGCAAATATAAATCTCTCAGATATCTTAATTTAAATCAGAGGAAATCTTCTTCTAATAGTGTGGCTCTTTTCCAAAAATGATTAAAATCGGTTCATAACTTCCCCTAGCTCCCATATACCTAATTACTGGTTTTTCAAAAATACGATGGGCTTAATACCTTATAAATCGGTTAATGTGTTAAATCTTGGATATAACCCATGTTGGTGGTGAAAATGAGTGAAATCGGTTCAGGAATTACATCAGCCCTCATATACTATATATGATAATTTTCGTTATTGTCTTGGACTTTATGCCGAATATATGGGTCAAATTGTGTGAAGTTAACATAAAACAATATCAATAAATTTCGAGAGCATAAAATGATCGGTTGCACCCGAACTTAGCCTTTCCTTACTTGTTTCATCTTATATTTGAAATTTAAAATGTTACTCGGCAGCTGTGAACAAATATACCACTGCAGCCATTAATTTCAATAAATAAATTGAGTAAAAATAATTACATTTAGACAGCTTCTATACTCACAAAATTTTATTAAAATCACATTCTCACAAAACTCACCATTTCATTTGGAAAGTTCTAAATAAATAACTCATGTCAATATGTTAAAAAAAAATTTCATTTCGGCAGCACAATTTCTGTCGGGTCAGTTACTTTAAAATAAAGTTAGTCCTTTCTCGCCAACACAGTCCACACTCCACACAACTCAGTGCTATTTTTGCCCAAAATAAGTCAGTGCAGTTGAGTTGCTGTGCTGGTTTATTTATTTTTCATTTAATTTCAGTTGAAATTCAGTGAATATTTCTGTAAACATTTTAAAATTATTGCGCCAGCAGAAATAGACCGTTACTCATCCTTCCTTTGGCATAAATATGTTTACAGCAGATATAAATGAGTTTAATTGCCAACAAGCGTGCATACATACACACATACGAATAGACGTACAAATACACACTGACTTCACAGTGAAATTTTCACTGAACCGTGAGAGTCATAAATTTTTAATTGCATTGAAAATTATATTTATTGCTTGCTCGTGACTACACTTTGCTGTTGTCATTTAACCGAACGCCGCCAAAAACTGACTGCCATAGATCTATGCTAATGCTGTTTGGAACACAAATTAAGTCAAGTTTCTACGGCCTGGCATTGAATGGGTACTGAAAATGGCAAATAAATCATTGGAAAAGTTAGGCGCACACTTGTAAATTGCAATCAACATTTGACGCGTCTTAATGCTATGCAAAATTCATGTGTCTTAGTTGGCGCGCTCTGACAATGTGGTCTGTTGTTAGAGTTGTTGTTGCTGTATTTGTCATTAATTACGCACAATTGTTGTTTAAACTCGATTATGCATAGCATACTTTATGGCGTGTCAGCCGTGCATAGTTGACAATCGCAAGGATATGTGTGTGCGTGGATGTCGGCTTGAATGTCTGCGCGCATTTTTAATTGTTCGAACTCCTTCGACATTCCAGTAAGCGGAAACCATATATATATATGTATATATATGAATGTTTGTCTGTGATGGCTGAATCTTTGAATGCCATGGCTCATATCATCAACGCCGATTTTAAAGCACCAAGTCGTGAATAAAACTTTTATTGATTATACATATTTGTAAGGTTCACTAGTGGCGTTCTCGTCTTTGGACCACTCTACACTTACACAGTTACATACATATACATATACATATACATATGTACGCATTCCTCCGAGCCGCTGACAAAGAGTTAGCTGCCTACTCGGACGACAGTGTGGACATTTATTGCAATTTATTGTGTTCGTATTTTGAATAATTACGCAAATTTATTCAGCGACCGAGCGACAGCAGCAAGCGGACCAGGGAGCGCGGTGAGTGTGGCGCGGGATAAAGTGAAGAGTCAGTGGTGTGCATTCTAAATTCCAGTGGCATGACAGTTTGAGTATAACCAGGGCGCCTTCTAGTGGCATAGGCGGTGGTCCAGCAGAAGACAATTAAAAAATTCAATGATGGCGGGTGAGTGGCGGGTTTGTCTATGTAAGTGTGTGTGCTTAGTGACATTTCTACTGTTGGAGCGCTTTTGTAGCGCGATTGAAAAATACTTTGAATGCAAATTGCTTGTTCCACTTTCATTAGTGGACTTTTAGAATTTGCCGCTTGAAGTGACTCGAGTGTCTAATGAAAGCGGCGTTTAGGCAAAACACACAGACATACATAACTATATATACATACAAATGTGTGTGTGGGTGCGAAATAGTTAAAAAGCGATCAACGATTTGCAGCGTTTGAGTTGAATAATGAAAAACTGTAGTTGGACTATTTGTAGTAGATGCTTGGGAAATTGCGTATCGTAGAAAATATTAAAGAAAAAAGTGCTCCATGTAGACGCCAAATTAATTGAATTTTAAGGATCTCTTTGTCCCTAAAGTGTACTTAGGTATGTTAAGCCTTTACACCGGAGGGAAAATTAAAAAGAATAAAATGATTAGAGAGCAACAGCGCAGCTCGTATTAGTAAAATGAGATAAAAATATGTTTTAATTAAATTGAAATATTTGAAAAAAGTTAATAAGCAAATACGTAATCAACTAATCTTGATTTGTCATAAAAGTCGATAGAGAGAACAAAAAATATGATATGCACTAAAGAGATCTCGTGAATAAATTAGACCACAATGATTCACCTATCAACGACATTAATAGTTTGAAAAAAGTCTCTTGTACGGAAGGAGAGTCAGTGAACCTTGATGAACCATCCTAGTATTTATAACTTTTTGATCAGTAAGGGATTCAATATTGTTATAGAAATTTTTATTGCCTTTGCTTTCAAAAGTGGTAAATACTGATTTTTATCATCGTTCTGTCGAAAAGTATTTGACTCGTTTCGTCAGTCCTCTTCTTTGTCATTTCACAAACAACAAAATTACGGAACTTTACATGAATTTTAACTGAAGTCGAATCAAAAATTTGAACTTGTATGTAGATGTGATAAAAAATAAAATAAAAAAGCTCAGCTGGCGTTCGGGATTTTCGAAAAATGCTTATTCTTAGAGCTTACTAGGATTTTTGTACTATTCCGACGAATTTTGTTTTATATACGTTCTATGTTACATGACAAATGGAAAAGAAATTAAAAAAAATGTTGTTAAATGAGTATTGGGACACATTTCTGAGGCGATAAACACGATGCAGTAAACAAATTCAGAAATAAAGTATTCCTGAGAAATACTTTTCTGCTGAAATGTGCATTCTGGTATGAGTAGGGCTAGTACTAGAAAATAAAACATATAAATACAACAAATCTGTTTGGGATATCCATAAAATTCTTTATTCGAGTGAACGGGCACGCTTGCCGAAGTCCAGACGCTGAACCCAATTTTCGATTGCCGATACTGCTGCAAATTTCACATTCGATATTCGTATGAAGTTTAAGTCGCTGGCTTGTTGGCCAAGTCCATAGACTTGACGTAGCGCCACAGGAAATAGTCTTACGGCGTCAAATCGCACGATCGAGGGCCAATTATTAGGTCATTTCGTGAGATAACACGTTCCCCGAACTTGGTTTATAATAAATCGATTTTGACATTCGCTGTGTGGCTTGTGGCGCCGTTCTGTTCGCCGTATGTGGTCCCGTATTTTCCAAGTCCAAACCATCCAATTCGGCCAAAAATGTTCGGTTATCATTGAACGGTAGTGAAGGCCATTCACAGAAACGTGCCGTCCTTGATCATCACGGAAGAAGTACGGCCCAATGACGTCGCGGACCCATAAACCGCACCAAACTGTAATTTTTTCGAGGTGCATTGGTGATTCATCGATTACGTATGGATTACTGCCTGACCAATAACGCATATTTTGCTTATTGAAGAAGCTATTCATGACGACCATAAATTGGACGTAGCGCTGTTAAAGTTGAGGCAACTGACTCTGAGTAAATTTTCTTATTTCGACTAGTTGTTGGATCGTATATCTTTCCACGATGGAAAGATGACAAACCTCACTGAACAGAAATGTCAAAAGAGTTGGAAAAATATAGCGTCGTTTGTTGTCCGTATCGGTCTACACGGTACGCTACAAACCCTTTTAGAAAATCTTTTATATGGAAGAAAAAACACTTTTTTCACTTTCTTTGTATTGCCTACATTTGGGAGCGGTGGTAGCATATCTATCCTAAATGTAGGCAAGCAATTACTGTTTTTTTTTGAAAATGTATAAAAAATAATTATGTTATAAGTAACAGCACTTCGTAGAAATAAAAGTAATTTATTTACTAGTTGAAGCTTTAGAAATGTTCAAAATTTATGGGGAATTTTGATGATTTCAGTTATGCAGGAGAAAACCAATGAAAACCGGAAATACAAATCTTAAAAAATGTATTCCAAGAAGCTTTCATATTCATGAATTTAATATGCGATTGTTCTTCTACATTTTGTAATTATATTTTTTACAGCTGTGAGTTCAGTAAATAATAATTTCAACGAGCGATCTTTTAAAATAATATTTCGTTTCTTTATTTACACAAATCTCGGTTCACATTTGGAATGTAAAAAATGGTCAAATATTTGCATGATGACAACTGACGGTGAAGCACGAATTATGGCTAAAAGGTTTGGAAAAGGTTGGTGAAAGCAAAAAAAAAAACATTTTATTTCTTTTTTAATATTTTTTTAAGTTGCACTGTAACACGAGTGCGAAAAGAAAGCACAAAAGGCACAATTAATTTTTTTTTTAATTATTTACCTTCGAAAGGGCGCTTGCATATTTAATTAAAGTGGGTCGCAGTCGCTTTTATCTGCGCGCCAAATGAAAGTATAAATTCTCATTGTCCGTAGCATTAAATATGGAAATTAATATTTGAGGCTCAACGCGCGAGAAAAAAGCGCGCTCACGTGTATTTGAATAATATTTTGTGGCATCAAAAGAATATTTCTAATTTTTTATGGTAATAAACTGACTTGCAGGCGAGAGCAATATACTTTATTATGCCAACAACAACAACTACATTTGCTGCTAAGTGAATGCATGCTTTGCATAATGCGATGCAGAACGCACGTAATGAGAATTGAAGTAAAGTGCAAATGCTTTTGTTTGTGCGAATACACGCGAATGCGAATTATTATTATTATGCTACTTTTCTTTCCCTGGCACACACGCACACACACTCATAAAATTTGTGCATGAAATATTTGCATATCAAAAATGAGCGTTGGCAATAAAATTTGAATTTCACCAAAGTGCTGCGTAAATATGTGAGCGTGAGAGTGCGAGTGTGAGTGAGTGAGTGCGCCACTTGCGATTGCCGCACAAATGGTCCTACATGCATGCGGCAGCCACTTTGTTATGCTAAAAAGTTCGCCAGCGCATTGCTCAAGCCGCAGAGTAGCGCGGAGCATATGCAGCGAACAATTTATGTTTGTTTTTGTTGGCTGGGCTGAGAAATGTTAACATGCCAGTTAGTGGCTGTAAGCGTACGGACTTTAAAAAATGCACTGACAGCGCGAACGAGCGAGCGTGAGGCAGGCGTGGAAGGTGAACTTGCCGCAAATGAAAGGAGAGGTGACGAAATTAAAGGAAAATCACAAAAAAATAAAATTATAAAAAAATAATAAATTAAGAAGAAAATAGTACACATAATGCCAAAGTGCTGCCCAGCGTTGAAAAAAAAAAATTAAATTAAAATAAAAAAATAAAAATTTATAAAACAAATGTATGTCCATCCACCGGAAAGTGGCAACAAGCTTAACAAAATGCGGCTGAGACTGGCATGTCAATGCAAATTTAGCGAAAACTGACTTTCAAGTTGCGCATACGCCACGTGGCACAGGCGGTGGGGGGCTGTAAAGGCGAACGCAGCTCAGCTCAGCTGCTGTGAAAAGTTTGCGTAGCTGCTGTGCGGCTAAGTGGCTAGTGTGTGGCTACTTTATTTGTTGTTGGAAAAAATGCAAATACACACAGACAGTGAAACAAAGCCACTGATGTAGAGTTGCGCAGCAGCAGCTTCGTCCTTTGTTCGCTTTTTTTCAATTTTTTCGTATTTGTTGTTATTGTTGTTGTTTGCGCACAAACATTTCGTTTTATGCATAAAATATGCAGTTGCAATAGTTTAGCAGCAGTTGCAGTCGGCAGCATTCTCGTTTTCAAATCGCCAATGGCCTGACCTGCGCTTACGCTGAAAAGTATGCTACGATTACATGTGCAACACTTGTGCAGCACGCATTAATGTCATTGCAGCTGTTGAATGTTTGCATTAAGGCTACTACTGTTAGCAGAAATAAAGTAAATAAATGCATAAAGCGAATGTGCGGCGGAGGGGAGTAGCAGTTGGTTTGGCGCGTGGCATGGCAGGGCCGAAAAGTAAGGTGGTGGTGCCACGTGCCACGTGAGTGTGAGCGCATGCTTTGTGAAATGTGCCAAATAAAAACTAATTTCAAAGTTATTTGCATAATGTGTCCAAAGTGAATTTCAAAAAAAGGGATGTGCTTTTGTGTGTGCGCATACAAGTACTTTCAGTTTAAACAATATATGCGCATATTTTTGGTGTGTATGTGTGCTTTGAATTTGTATATTCAACATTTGCATAAAACTTCAGAATGCACTAAATTTAATAACAAGAAAAGCATATGTGGAAAATTGTCGAAGAGATGTGTGGAAATAAAGGGGGAAAACTACATCAAAGAATAAGAATAAGAATAACGAATTTTAACAACATATACAAGTATATATATATATAAAAAGAAAAACAATATATAGATATATACTATAGAAAAACATAACAAAATTTTTGGTGTTTTTCAGCAGAGGTTTGTTCATGTCTCTCTAACAATTTAATGGTATTTGACTTCATATTATTCTACAAATCGAATTTCATATTATTTTTAAACTAAAAATGCTAAGCTATCTACGAGTTCGAAAGTTCGACATATTTGGTTTTGCTGTTTAGTGAATATTTTAGAAGTGTATTTTGAATCGAAAATATTTTGCAATTATACTCATGTATTCAGCCAACTTGTTTCAACCAATATTCATATATCTTCAGAATAAAAAATTATTAAAAGAAAAAATACTTCCATAAAATGCACAGCTCGTTAAAGGAAAATAATAGGAGGCCTATAGCGAAAATACGAAACTAATTTGCTGTTTCTGAAATACCGCTGATATAAATTTAAGTAACTTTTTCCGTGAAAACTTAAATAACTTCCTATAAAACTAAACACAAATAAAAAATTGAAAAAGTAGTCGTTACCTTAGCTCATAGTTGGTTTAAAATTAAGACTCACATTTCCTAGTGTGATATAATGTTTCAAATCAGAAAGTTTCGCATATATTTGTATGCGTATATGAATATCAAACATTTTTATTTTTGACATATTGTGAATACAGTGGAACTTCTCTAACTCGAATCACCATAATCCACAAAAAAACTTCGAGTTAGAGAGACTTCGAGTTATAGAATTTTCATTAAAACATATAAATTTAAAAAGCTGTGAAATAAGATTTTAACACTTTATTTCTTTTTATTTTATGGAACTTTTGTTTCTTGAATATTTTGCAAAGAAAACAAAAATTAAATGAAATTTAATAATAGTGATGATAATTGTCTAATAAATAATAAGTAATTAAATAATAAGAAATAAAAATAAAATATTTTTATATTAAAGTTTCTAACTGTATTGTTCACTAACTGTGCTGTTTATATATACGAGTAGATATACAGTGGAACTTCCATAAGTCGAACTCTTAAAGTGGCAATGGAAGTAAAATTTCATTGCCACTCAAAATGGCCCACCTGTGAAAAATTTACAAAACGTGTTAAAAACACCAAAACTTAGTTTTTATTTGTAATTTTTTTTATATTTTCTTAAATTTTAGACAATAGCCAACAGAAACAAAACAAGAACAGTTCATTTATAAAATAATACTTTCAATATTTACACAAAACAAGGAATTCACATGAAATTATATGTTCCACATCAAATGGCCCACTTATTTAAATATATGAAAATTCATAAAATAATCAGACATTTTTTGGAATTAGTACTTAATGGGATAACCTCTTTGATTTATAACTGATTTTAATCTATTTGGAACAGATTCTACCAATTTTTTTTATACTCGGGAGATATTTTCTCCCACTCCTCCATTAGGGCAATCTTGAGGTCATTTGTATTTGATATTGCGTGCTTCCGAATTTCTACTTCCAATTTATGCCATAAGTTCTCAATTATGTTTAATTCGGGAGATTGCGGTGGAGTTTTTAAGACTTTAGGACAATTATACAATAACCATTCCTTTACGATATGGGCGCTATGCTTCGGATCGTTATCTTGATACAAGTGAAATGTACTCCCAATTTCCAGCTTCTGTGCACTTTGTTTTAAATTTTCTCGCAGAATTTGTAAATATTGAAATTTATCCATATTCCCTTCAACGAAGTACAGTTTTCCAACTCCTGCGACGGAACAAGCACCCCACACCATCACATGCCCACCACCATGCTTCACTGTAGGTCTAAGATGTTTCGGATCCAGCTCTTCATTCGGTCTTCGCCATACGTTAACTCTCCCGTCTGATCCAAATAAGTTAAATTTGGATTCGTCCACAAAAATTACGTTTTTCCAAAACTCAAAATCTTTCATTTGGTAGTTGTGAGCGTATTCTAAACGAACTTTCTTGTTTTTCTCACTAACAAATGGTTTTTTCCGGGCAATTCTTCCATGTAAACCAGCCTTGTGGAGAACCCTTCTGATCGTAGTTGCACTGCATATGGTATTAAATTGTTCTAATAACATATCTCGAAGATTTGGAGCACTCAGACGTGGATTTACTTTTACTTTTTGGAGAACCCAACGCTCTTCACGCTCACTTAGCACTTTCTGACCAGGATGTTTTGGTTTGTTTGTGATCCGATTTTCTTCGGTAAAGCGTTTTATTATATTTTTTATAGTGCCACGTGGTCTTTTAACCATTTCTGCTATTTTTCTTTGACTTATTCCATTTTTATAATGTTAAATTATTAAATTTCGTATTTCGTTTGTAGTTTGAGGACCCATTTTACGAAATCTTACACTTCCAAAGTCACAAATAGAACTAATTGATCGAAAATACAGTTATTTGAGTTGCTTTCAATGCGTGGGTCATTTTGAGTGGCGCGTCATTTTTCGGTGTGTTTTTATGTTTTCTTGTAAATATTGGAAATATATCATTCAAATTTAATAATTTTTGCTTTTTCTTATTGGTTACTAATTAAACTTTGAGGAAAATAATAGAAATTCAAAATAAATAAAATAGGCCTGGTGTTATAACATGTTTTGAAAACTTTTCGCAGGTGGGCCATTTTGAGTGGCACTCACTGTATGTACATAAAACTTTATGCGAAGAAAATTAATAAAACTGCGTATAAATCTATAATTTACAGCTTTTTGAAAAATTGTATGTTTTTGTGAAAAATTTTATAATTTCGAAGTCTCTCTAACTCGAAGTTTTGTTTGTGGATTATAGTGATTTGAGTTAGAGAAGTTCCACTGTATTTGAATATTTTCTTCATCATCCTCTTTCTGCTTTTCCATACAAATATATGTTCTATTGATTGTGAAACTTGTCAACCCTTGCATGCGTAGCACTAATTCCGTCCCATTTTAGTTGACTTTGGCAGCTTATTTGACCTTTTTGAGGTTTCACTTTCGACTTCCGTTTCATCTCAATTTGAGCGGCGCTCTTTATGCGGTATCTTAGTTTAAGCAGGCGCTTAATTTTAAGCCGGGTGTGTCCTCTATTTAATACAGTTGGATTTAGTATTTCTAATAACAAGTATAATTTCGGGCATTTTTAAGGTAAATTTTTTTAATTGAGGTTGAGTAGTGGAGCTTTGAATTTATGAATTGAAAATGTACTTTGAAGGATTGTATTTATGTTTCACTTTTGAAACGTTTTAGGTTTTCAGTTTGAATAACCGTAAGGTATCCACTATTTACGAAAAGTATACTAGTTCTAAAACATGTAAATATTCATAGTTATCGAAAAATATTTGAAATAATTGATCAATATACAAGAGTTACTCGAACAAATTACCTCTCAACGAAGTTAAGTAACTCTTGGCAAGCCTCACAACGAGCTCAAATAAATGTTCTAGAGATGTCACGTAAGATTTATAGAACTTTGCCTCAACTAGAGGATATTGACTGCCACATATCATTCGAATGGATAGATAGATAGATAGATAGTGATATTGAGGAAAGCACCGCGACCAGTGGTCTATTGTGCCCTCTCCAAGTCTACAGCGACTCCATAAGACCCAGTACCCTGAAAAACTCCAGGATAGTACTGGGACTAAGGGAGACGATGCGCCCCTCTGTTGGGATGGTATAACCCAAGACTTTGCTCCTGCTTCTGTGAAGCGCTGCACATTTCAGCAGTAAGTGCAGGGGAGTTTCGTCCTCCATGTCACAGAAGCGACAGGTCCGCGACGAGACCCAGCCCAGATTGTTAAGATGTGTCCTGAGCTTACAGTGGCCCTTGTATATACCCACCAATACCCTCAGTTTGCATCTTTGGAGGTTTATTAAGCATTTGAATCTTTTGGTATTGTAATGGATATACAGCGCCGAAGCTAAAGCCGAAGCAGCAGTTGGTTGTAGAAGGCCTCTTCTGTGTTGTATATATCAAGCAGAGAAGGTTTACTGGGAGATTAAAAATAAGGTTAACTCGCCTAACCAGGAGATTACTGGTGAGCTGTTAGGGAGCTGTCTGACAGTTTTTAAGATGTTGCAGAACTTTTCAAGAAGAAGAGGATGATTTTAATGAGATATAGAATGAACTAATAATGATGGTGGAAGGGAAAAGAAAAACTGCCAGATTCTATGTATTTATGCAACCGTAAAGGACAAAAAGAAATATGATGTAACACAAATTGTTTTCCCAAAATGGACAATGAACATTTTCAGAATATAATTTGGCTTAGTTTACGATTGCAACCGTTATAATTAAACTTTTAAAAAGCTTTAAATATTCTGGAATGCAAAGTTGATAATGCGATTAAGATTTACACAAAAAAAAATTAAAAACAAATTTGATTTGCAGCATAAAACTTGGACGAACAATGCGTGCAAGGAAGAGATAATTGCAATTGCATTCTCGAAATATTATTGCAGCAGCTACTTTACTAAGTCGCGAACTTATATTATATTGTATTGTCGAGCTAACCACAGTTGCGCTAAACCACAAATAAACTAAACGAACTTAAATTGCGAAAAAAAAAATAAATAAATAAAATCGCATATCGCGAGTGGTGCCACCGCATTTTATGTTGATCTACGTCATTAGAATGAATTTCGCACAAAAGAAGCGCTGCAAACGCATAATGCGAGCGCTGGCACAAAGTTTGCCGCTGCAATCGCGCGCTTTTGTGCGCCTGGCAGCCGCGACAGCGTCAATTTTTATCGCAAATGACACAGCATTGTGTCGCTTAAAATGTATTTTACTGGCGCTGTGTTTTGCATTTTTGCAGCTGCTTTGCTGCAGAGAGTTTGCTTGCTTAACGCCAGCTAAATGATGGCGACATCTTGCATTCAGCTGCAACCAATGCGAATGACAATAACGGTGAATGCAAAGCTGGCAAAATGCTTTTTATTTACATTTTCTTATTTGTTTTGTTTGTTTGCCTTGCATTGCTGCATTTGTATGCGTTTGGTGCTTTGGGGATTTTCCGTGAGGTGCCATACTTAACGGGACAGCCCAAATGGTAGTGCAAGCGAAATTGATGCAACGCACAGTGGGTGATTTTTGTGGTGATGATAATTAAAAATTAAAGTAAATATATTTTTTTAATAAATTGTTTTTTTTTTAATAATTTTTTAGTAAGTGCCACATTAATTTATAAATAAATTTAAATTTTTTTGATTTAGTTTGATGGTTGGTATTTTTTTGTAAGTTTTTATACATTTCTTTTAGAAATTTGGATTTTATATTTTGCAGTAAATTATATTTAAGGCAATAGTCTGCTTTACAGGCTTTAAAAAATCGATTTTTTTGTTTTGTTTTAAATCTCTTCCAAAACTATCCAAGAATATGTCTTTAAAATTCCAGAGGACAATTCGACATATTTTCGAAACTAGAGCAGTTTTAGTGGCCGAGCGTCGGGCAGGTGCGAATGCTCAGGAAGACTTTAAAGCGCGTTTTCTCGAGTTTGCATTTTCACAAGTGTTAGAACACGGTGCCGGCGATAGCAGAAAGAATATATGTCCGATCGAAAAAAAAACCAAAGTGATCTAGCTTCAGTATTAAATTATCTTCTATTTGCACTAAAAAAGTATTGGACAAAAGTATTATTTAAACTACTTGTTTTGCAACTTAAAGTCAATTTTTTTTCTTAAAAAAGTGATTTTTTTTTTAACTTCGAAAAAACTTGCAATTTTATAACTTCTTCGGTATTTTTTTAGTTCATAAAGAAAAGAAACTTATAAAAATTGAAAATTTGGTTCGACTGTTTCAGATGCATCGCACGACCTCCATCACCGGCACCGATTTACGAGTGGAGACTCCAGGTGCTCCAGAAAAATACTTACAATTTTGAAAAAATTTCAATATTTTTTAATAATAAATATTGTTTTTTAAGACTTAAATATAGCACACTATCGTCCTCAAATTCCGTTTACCACAATTATTTCCTTCCCTTTAAAAAAATAATTGCTAAAAACGCTTATTTTCGGCTTCTAAAGCAGACTACTGCCTTAAATAAATGTAATAAATTTTATTTTAGCTAATGGTAGATATTTTTTAAAAGTTCTGCTAAATTAAAATTTTCTTATTTTCTTTAAAATATTTACAACAATTTCAAGTTGAAATGAAACATTTTTACTTCTTTTTCATATAATTGCAAGCATTTTTACCATTTCCCCACCACTGTTCTCTGCTGCAGCGCTGTCACGCCGTGCATTAGTTGCCAGACTGCAAGCAAACAACGGCGGTCTAACCGTTATTATCTATTGCATTGTTGCATTTGCTGCACCGCGAACAATACTCAACTAAATGGCGGCGTCAGCAACCACAGAAAACAACAAAAATGAAGCAATTTTGTGTAAACACAAAAGCCGCATTCGCTTCAAAGGACATAAAATAGTGATGCATAATAATAACGGTAGTTGATAAAGACGAAAAAATGCGTGAAAAGATATTAGAATAATATTTGTGTAAAAATATTATTTCTCAAATAAAAAGAATGTGTGTATTTGGATCGAGGATACGTAGATTTTGTAAGAAAAAACACGGTTGAGACAAAAGTCTTTTAGAAATAAAAATAAAAAAATTCGGAAAATCTGGTAATGTCACTAAAATCTGCTTTCATTTAAGTGAATATAAGAACCTTGAAGCCTACTATCTACCCAAAGAGGTAGAAAATGACCTTCAGTGGTGCTTATAAAAGGTTTAACAGCATACCCGGTACCCGTTATTATGCGGAATTTCTAAGGTCAGTTATGGACAGAGTTAAGAGTCAAGCCTCTCAGCAAGTAATACCAAACTTTTGATTACTTTCTTGGCATTGAAAGGTGCTTAAAGGTGTATTAGCGCCTCATTGATGGCTTGAGTGTAGCCGCGGCTGTAGAGGAAAAGAGATGCTCGACCAGTGATACAAGTATATTCTATATTTATTCTATATTTATATACTAGCTTTTTACCCGCGGCTTCGCCCGCAGTGGAGTCATTAAATAAGTATGAGAGATAAAGGGTAAGGGTATAATAATAGAAATGAGTCAATATGATAACTAAATTTGATTGTTTGGCTGAGATCAACAATTTTAAAAAATTACTACAGACAGAAGTTTCAACACTTTAATATATGCTTATTGAAATGCAACAACAAATGTTAAAATATATTTCACCGTAACACAAATAAATAATTCTGAATTCTAACAATTTAAAAAAATAAAATACAAAGTATTAATTTAAGATATTTTTGTAGACAATGTTATAAGTTTTCCTGTCGCGTGCAAATTTGTGTAAATTCCTGGCATTGGATACACGTGAACAGGCTACATAAAGCTGACCATGTTTGTCCTTGTGCCTTGTTTATAGTAACAGCAAAGTTAAGCTTGACAGGAAATTGAATCCTTTTAAATTGGAATGGAAGGTCAGTGGGAATAATTGGTATCCGAGGTATTATAACACTATTTCCCTTACCGACACCTGTTAAAATAGTAGCACCAAGTATGTTTTGTCCCAATTTTGTTATCCGAAGCTTTGTTCCATTACATAGCCGAGGAGCATCTAGATTTCGCATAAGCATTACTGGTACATTTAGTTTCAATTGAAGTTTATGTGACGGGGTGTACCGATAGTTCAAGTGAATTTGAAAACTCCACAGGATATGAAGTACTTAGTTCCGTATCCATAATTGTATCCATTGACAAATATTCCTTCATTTCTCCCTGAACCTCGTTTGGTGCTAATATTGCTCTTGCACACAACCACTGATCACTACACAAATTTTGTTGTAATTCCTGAAAAACATTAGCAATGAGATCCACATCACTTTCTACTAAATTACAAAATTCTCTTGACAGTGATATGTAGCCTTCAGCGTCAACGTCTAAACAACCATCATCAATTTTCAACAACATTTCTGCGTAAAGTCCTGAATCCACGTCATTATGAAGATGCACCCTCATATTCGTTTTCAGGCAGAGTTTTTAACTGTCGACCATAAGCTTGACAATTTAATGCACGCTTGAATTTCATCTGCTGGTGTCCCCCTCTGAATCACTGGGAGGGTTTGACGGAAATCACCAGCCAATAAAACTACCATGCCTCCCATTATATCTGTACTATCTCGCAAGTCCTGGACGGTCCGGTTTAAAGCTTCTATAGCCTTCTTGTGAGACATTGTACTTTCATCCCACACTAAAAGATTGAATTCTACCTCGTGAACTATTTTTACTAAAATTACAGATGGGCGAATCTTCCTGTGCCAAATTCAATGGTAATTTTAAAACGGAATGTGCCGTACGACCGCCGTTTAATAGCGTCGCGGCAATACCTGACGAAGCTACGGCAACTGCTATTTTTTGGTCTTTTCTGACGGACATTAATAATAAGTTAAGTAAAAACGTTTTTCCAGTTCCTCCTGGTGCATCGAGAAAGAAGAGTCCACCACTACCGGAGTCTATTTTACGTAAAACTTGATGGAAAACATGATTTTGCTCTGGAAGTAATTGAGGCACTTGATGTTGCAGTGCTATGAAATCATAATCTAGCTCTCGTGCAATTCCATTATCAAAATCATCCATATTGTCTCGTCGAGGGCTCGACATTCAAAAATCATCTAATTTTTTTTTTTTTTTTTTTTTTAATATAAAGTACCCTATGTTGCTTCTAGTACCTTTAAGAGTATACGTACAATGTTTCATGATGATCGGTTCAGTAGTTTTTGCGTGAAAGCGTAACAAACAAACTTACATTCGCATTTATAATATTAGTAGGGATTCGATATGGAGAGCTCCAAGATATTTAGTGCTTAAGGTTTAACATCTTCCAACTACTGAGTATTTTTAGCATTTTTAAAATAACATAAGCCCTCCCAGTTTGAACCCTAAAATATATGTATGTTTACATATATCTAAGGGCTTGAGTACTGCATAAATGCACTTTGCAAGTGAGAAATGTGCGCATACTTGTAAGTGTCACTCTTGCACTGAAGGACAAACGAATGCGAATGGCATTTAGACAGACGCGATGAGTAGCGGATTTTTTTTACACAGAATTTGCATTGTTGTAGTGTAGCGCACAGCTGCAAGTAGACGAGTAGGCAGGGCAGCACTGAACTGGTGTTATGGGATTTGAGCCAGCTAAAAACTGTATGGCTGTTATGCCCTAGAGGCGTAGATGGAAAAATGAAAATCATTGTTGCTTTGTTGTTGTTGTTCCTGTAGTTGAAAAATCGCTTTCCCGTTCGGTTCGATGGCTGGTACTGCACGAGTATTTTGCGGCGAAATGATGACACGTGGCAGCAACAGCCAACGCGAGCAGCGCCAAAGGGTTGTGGCCGAACTGACAAGTGTAAATAGAAGATGGAGAAGAAGCAGAAGGAGAGAGTGAAAAAAAAAATGAATGCAATAAAAAAACACCGCGCACAAAAATGGTTCATAAAAGTGCGATTGTATGAAATGACTGCGCTCATGTGTGCATAGCTGTGCAATTATATGCGAATAAGTATGTATAAATGTGTTTGTGTGTGAGTGCTCATGTGAGCGCCGGTGCAATGAGCCAGCAAAAATACACATACTATGCCAGCCGCTCGTCATCATTTTCGCGCGCCACTCAAGGCCTGCCGCAATAGTCAATGTTAAAAAGTGCAAAAATATCTGCCACACTTTATCCTTCAACGCCGCCTTCTTTCACTGTGCACGTGTGTGTGAGTGTGATTTGTGTTCTTTGCGAATTTACATGCTGCATTAGGCACACATGCAAGAAGCAGTACATATGAGTACAACTGTGTGTTCGAAAAGAAGTGAGTAGAAAGATTCCCACCCAAGCAATAAGGGAAACTGTCAATGGACAGACTGTTGGCCGGACGGACGGACGGACGGTCGGAAGGAAGGAAGGAAATGTTTGTTCACATTTCATAAATTTCTTTTGTGCAGCAGTTGTGCCGTTTGCTGTAGTCTATGTACCTATGTATGTACTGTATACAAGTGCTGGTTCCTGGAAGCTCACATATGCCGCCACTAACTCGCTGCACTTCAGCTCGCTTCACTTCGTCTGATTGCGAACTTAGATTTTTTCAATTCGATTGCATTTTCATAAAGTTCACTTGAGTTGTTGTTTTTGTTGTCTATGTATGTTAGTATGTAAGTAACTATGTCTGTATGTAGATATGTATGTAAGCACTTGTTAACGGATATATACATATGTATTAATGCGCGCATTTGACATTCTAATTAAAATTCGCTGCAAGCGCATATGCAAGTATCACACACTTGCAAAAGCAATTGCTTTTTCTGTGCTGTTAATGAAATGAATAGTAAATTATGCGACTCACAGCTTCGACTTGGCTTTGGCACGTATGCTCACTCACACACAAGTGAGCACATTTCAGTCGCAATTTTATCTGAAAATGCGCAAAGCAAAAATAGCAGCGAAAAAAGTATTACTGCATAATTGCCGCTGGAAATTCTTTGCTTGCAAAGATGCATGCACGATTATGTCGTTTGTCGAGAATTTAATTATTTTTTCCACTCAGCCAGCTGTGCTGCTTTTCATTTAATGCTTAGTTATTTCCTTTTCATATTCTTTTGTGTATTTTTATTGGCGAATTTCGATTAACGTCGAATACACTGTATAGTTTATGAATATATTTATAAAGCAGAGAAATATTTTTGTTCGCGAAATTCCTTTTCTTTACCTAAAGCTTGCGTTAGGTGGCGCTGTGAAACACTTTTTTATATTTTTATGGACATTTATCGAAAAAAGTTTACTTTTCAAAATTTTCAAGGCTTATCAATCCGTGGTTGATGCATGTTTCATTGTAGAACTAATGCTTATTTGAAGTACTCGAATACATATTTTTTAATATTATTGGAAGGCAAATAATTACATATCTAGATTGTTAAGTTTTTAATCAATTGCTAAGTAATATATAATCAAAAATTGACAAGCTTCTAATAATAATAACACAAATTTTTAGTAAGAGCTTGCAGGTTTCATTCTTATAGTTTTTATTTATCTGTTGCCAGCTGGAATACTTGAAATAAAGTTAGTGAAACGATGCTCTTGTAACTCTAGCTTTCAATAAATCGACGTATAAGTTTTAAAATCATTTATGTAATTCCGTACTTATAAATCTGCGAATTTTGAGCCGGACCGCAAGCGGCCGCACTTAGGCCATCATTAGGCATATTGTGCTCGCCAGAGATACTGTGTTAAGCGTCACCTAAACAACTCGGTCGATTTGACAAAACTTCTAAGTTTTTTCCATCAGAGCTGTCCAATTTCTCTTAGGTTAGAGTATTGGGAGCCGTGGAAGGTGTCCTTTCTTAACCGATCGAAAGCTGGGCATAAGATAATGCTCTAGCGACTCTTGTTGCGAATGTTTCAAAACCTGAAATATTCCCCATTCATCCAAAGCTTGAATGAGCTCAAAGATCTCGGGCAGTTTAAAGGAAATGCGTTCTCAGCTGCTCCTGAGCGGGCCAACTCATCCGCCTTTTCATTTCCTTATAATATTATATATGTTACTATCTGGCCCCACTGGCGTTGCCCTGCGTGAAATTATTTGTTTTGAAAAGGAAAGAAAGTTGAATTTAGATTGTATTGAAAAGCATTTATTTGCGATTTTTCCAAATTTTTTTTTTTTTAATGTAACGCAGCTTGATAAACAACATTTTTTGTTTGTTTTCTGACCATATGAAAAACATGGCATTTCCAGATTTATACCACACATTTCCAGCGACTGTCTGTGTGACCTGTTGATTGACATCGCAAATGCTAATTTCAGTGGAAACTAATACGTTTGAACTGAAATGGCAAATCGTTGGAACTCAGAGCAATTGGTGGAATCAAGCATTCTGCCCTTGTAAGTCCCTTTCAAAATTCTTGCAACTATCATATTATTCGATAGCTGCGTCACAATCAGGGTTCAATTACACAGTTTCGACATAATTACATAATAATGACGAATCCAACTTTAAGATGTAACGTCAAGCAAATCCAAAAAAATTAGAAATTCAACACACAAATCTCCCTGAATTTGACTTGAATCGTATAGATTAAGTCATCAACATCGGTAGTTTTGACAGATAAAATTGCGCGTGCACTCAACCAATCGTAGTTACTTATAATTTTGGCCAATGTATTCAGATATACATTCGTCTTTCGTTGAAGTGAGTTGACAAATGCCAGGTGGAATTGATATCAAACCATTGAAAAAATCAACCGGAATTTGTCAATTTACAATTTTTAACAGTTCTTCTGTGGTGCTATCCTATTGCAGGAACACTCGCATATTAATGGTCAATCATATGGTTTTCACGTACCGCCACAAATACTATGACTTGAGACATTCAATTCATCCGCCGCTGTTGATTTTGGAATAACAGAAAGTATTTGTCGAAAATCGCCAGCTAACGGTATCATTGCGCAACCAAAGCGACGATTATTATTCCACAGATCTTTCATTGCTCTGTCTAGAGAATTGCACTTATCTCATACTATCAGTTTACAATTCTTCAACACTTTTGCTGATTGTCTTGCAAACAGGTGTTTCATTGATTTGCATGTTTAACGGAAGCTTCAGTGCCGAATGTGCCGTTCTTCCAATTTCTAGTAACGTTGCAGCAATTCCAGTAGATGCGAGAGCCAACGCAATGCCATTTTGAAATTGTATTGTTGCCAAAATCAATATAAACTGTTCCGCCTTTGTCATCAACTTAAATATAATTCTTTTATTATTATCTTTCTAGCAAATTTTCAATATTTGTTTACTTTTTCCCTGTACTTCCACGTATATTTCAATACTAAAACAAATAAGGAAAGGCCTATAGCCTTCCTCGATAAATGGACTATCCAACACAAAAGAATTTTTCAATTCAAACCAGTAGTTTCGGAGATTAGCGCGTTCAAACAAACAAACAAACTCTTCAGCTTTATAATATTAGTATAGATGAATGGAATTTAAAATATTCAGAAACCAAATGTCGCATTTATTTAGAATAATTTTGTTAAATAATTATTTTCAATAAATTTGATTTTAAAATTCTTGTACCCGATGCTTAAGCTTTAATAATTAGAAATTGTGGTATTTAAGGGGACATTTTCAATAAATTGTTTTTTTTTTTACCTAGAAACACGAAAATCGCCTAATTTTTCGTGGGTCAACTGGTATAGCCAACTCATCCGGCTTTCCATTTCTTTATAAAATCTATTATAAATGGAATTTAAAGACATCAGAAACCAAATATTTGATTTATTTTGAATAATTTTTTAATTAATTATTTTCAATAAATTGTATTTTAAAACTCTTGTACACGATGTTTTAGTTTTAATAATTAGAAATTGTTGTATTTATCAAAATATCGTAAAACAGCCTCAGGTGGCAATAATATTAAAAAAATATAAATATTCAAAAAATTCAATGATATGTAGTTATTTCAATGATAACATTAATAATAGAAAATTAATAAAAGAAATTCAACCAAATTCTTAAAACTAGATCACATATATTAGAAATTTGGCTACCACAAAATATTCAAACTGCAATACCTAAATTCAAATCAATTTCCTTAAATACTGTTCATTTGTTTGCCAATTGTACACACTTAGCTCTTTCTATTCTGATATTGAAGTATTCAATAACACATTTGTACTCATCAAATGCTCGGTGAGTGAGTCAGAATTTTTAATAATTTAATTCCATTTTATTTTGGGATTTGCATAGTATGTAAGTAAACAAAAATGCTTCAATATGAATTGAAACAAAATGTTTTCATCCAACCAAGCGACTGCGACTCAAAGTCTATGCGGTTGACTGCCAACATATGCATTTCCAGATAATACAGTGGATTTGCCAATATTAATGCAATCGATTTCAAATAATAAAACAATTGAGAGGGCTATAAATGAATTTCGAAGTGGATTTTCTATTTATGCAGTGTGTCTGAATAGACAAATACATAACCAATACATATATATAAATACCATGTACGAAAGTGTTGAACAACTTGTCTGCTTGTGTGAATTGTTTACACGTCCGCCATGGCGTATGAGTGATGCCGGCGGTTAGCGCGAGGTCGTTATATGGCATTTATTATATTATAGAAATAAATAATATTTAACTGCATTTTTTCATTTTTTATTTGCAGTTTATGAAAAAAAATCAGGAATTGTATAAACTTTAATTGCGTTTGGCATTGAATCCAATTAAGTTTTTTTCCTGCCTGTGTTTTTGCCCCCAGCGGATGGTTTTAATGCCTTCGGGCGCACAAAAAAGTGTTAACAATAACAACTAAAATTATAAATTAAATAAATAAATAGAGCGCAATTGCGTGTTCTGCGTATTAATTTATCGTAAACCGTGTCGCATGCAATTTATAAAATCTATTGCCATTTAATTTATAATCTCTGATGGCGGAAAAAATTAGCTATACCGTTAAACTATGCCTAGTTTTTATGTTATTCACACTTGCCATAATGGTTGGCGGCAAAAAACCTTGCGAAAGCATAATAACAAAATTATTTTAATAGCACACTTTTAACCACAGAAATTAATGTGTTAAAGCAGGAAGAAAAAAATTTACATAAATTATTAGTAAGCATATGCTTGTACGATGTAAATTGGTTTTGTTTTTGATGTTTTTTTTCTCAGTCAACATATCACTAATTTAATAAGGATATTGTCAAATGGGTGTGTATAGGCGGGAGTGAGTCAATGTTAAATGAATGGGTACTAAAATACATATTTTTTTTAACAATACAATATAATATGAATATTTAATTTCAGTAAATTTAATTAAGGCAAAATTAAGTGTAATTTAAGTTAAGCTGAAGTCAATAATAGAAAATTAATTAAAAAATTTAATAACATTTTATTGGAGAAATTGTATAATAACCGCGCGCTACACATACAAAGGTTATGTTGAAAACTAGTAGAGGTGCGTAAATTCGCTAACAAATATTCCAAGAAACGCTGATACGAAATTCTGCGATCAGAATGGACATGGAGAAATCGACACATATGGGTCGAAAATTTAAAAACAAATTTGTTCATAATATTTTCTTAACATCCTGATGACATACCTGGAATATGGGCGAAATCGGTTCACAACCACGCTTACTTTCCATATAATACAATTTTGATTACATCCACTTTCAAATATAGGAATCAAGAACCAATGGAGATATCGGATTAAATCTTTGATCAGTTATATTTGACCCTTCCATATATAAATGAACTTAACATCATTTCCATCCATTGACTGTAAGCAAACCAGACTTCATGTGTCGACTTAAAATATAAACAAACCCCGGCCAAATGTAATGACTTCGGTCCAAATGTTTGGATTGCGTGTTTGTTACATGTAGGTATGTGAATAGCAAGTTACACATTTTTGCCAAGCATTTGCCAAGTTTAATTGTGCTCTCTTCTTCTTCTATCTTCTAGCTGACAGCTTTATGATTGGCTCAAGCTACGCAATATTGTATAATGGACGCCCTGTTTTGAAACCTACAAGGAGCAGCGCTATCCCTGGATTCAAGTAGACGGCCATCATGGAAATTTCAATGCCGATCCCAAACAGATGGCACCCAGTGAGGGGAAGCGAAGGGTGTGACCAAGCCGTTATATATAGTCTGATGTGAGACAATCTCCAGCCCGCCACACTACGATTTCTCACTGAGGTGAGAGCTTTTGTTTTTTGCTGAGGCAATACTTTTTATAAAATGTTTGCGTAATAATCGCATATTAAATAATAATAAAGTAGAAGAGAAAATGTAGGGTTGTGAATTTGTAAGTGAACACTCGTAAAAATATAAGAAACGTCCGATTGAAATTGCGTAAAGTTCTGCGTTGTGCAGTTATTCTTTGCTTTAATTTAAATAAACCAGTGTTATGGGCGTCGAAATTCCCTTTCATTTGACACCAAAATCATCTAAATCGGTTTAGATTAGCCGGAGTTATGACCATTCAAAGTGTTCTGGTGCTTCACACTAATGCTCTGCTCTGCTGGACAGCGCAGCTCAACAAAGCTGTGATTTTTGCAATGTTTCAAATTGCCGATTTCAACCAGGCGATCAGAAATAGGAGGTGGATGCTTAAAAAATTTGGCTAGTTCATGTAAATATGTATGCTAGCAAAAATATATACACCCGGCCGCCCCATACATATATGTATATGTAAAGATGGGTCAACGGATACATAGCCGCCAACGGATATGATCATGGAGGATGTGAAGTCTCCGGAAGCGGAAATGAACCCAACATCAACTCAAACCGGATATCGATTCCAGGAAACGGATGTCTCAAAACGGAAACGGACATGATCAAGAACAGGATATAGTTATGCTAATACTGAAGCTGTCGGTTTCCGTCACTTTTCTACTCCATGTACTTCCTGTTGATGACACATTTCCTGTAGGACTTCCACTTCCGAGACTTTGACTTCCCCTCATATTTGATATCCGCTTCCTGTATCCGGTAATTGATATCCGGTTTAAGTTGGGGACAGTTGCATTTCCGGTTCCGGTTGTATCATATCCGGTAGGTGCATTTCCTTTCCTCAAAGTGCATCCGTTGACCCATACATCAATATGTATACCCTGTGGCATATACAGCGCACGGTCGCTAATGTGACCACTCTATAGTTCGAACACCCCATAATGTGAACAGACTTTTTTATGCATTGACTACTCTATAATGTGAACAAACCCAAAAGGCTCTATAATATGAACAAAAGACGTTAAAGTATTTGAATGTAGTTTACACAGGTCTCAGCTAATTCTGAATTTGGGAAATCCCCTAATTGTAGAATAAGACTCTCATTTGTATTGCATGTAATGCGTAGAATACTTCAGTTGCAATTTTGTATTCGCGTGGAGTGTTTCGTTTTAGCTTTTCTGTTAAAAATGAATTCTAAAAAACACACGTTTTTGACATTGAAAAGGTGATATTCTCGATTCTTTAAAAAGAGGCTCATCTATGACGTTCTTAGCAAAGAAATATAATTTTGCTAAATCAACAATTTGTGGAATCAAAGCAAAAAAACAAGTGATTTTAAAGTTCGTGAACAACACATACTCGGGACCTGGACAAAGAAGAACTCTGCGTCCTTTAGAGCTGCCCAAAATGGAGAAAGCTCTTTATCGTTGGTTTATCAAAATGCGGAATAAAAACTGGCCAGTAAGTGCCTTAATGTTGAAAGAAAAGGCCAAAGTACTGCATGCACAAGTAAAGGAAAATGAATCTATCTTCAACGCTAGTGATGGATGGCTTCAAGGATTTAAAAAAAGGTACGGTATTCGACTGCTGCAAATATCAGGCGAAAAACTATCTTCGCTGCATCAGCTCGTGGATCCATTTAAGGAAAAACTTAGAGCTAAAATGGCCGAACTGGAGCTGTGTAACGACCAGTTATATAATGCTGATGAGTCAGGCTTATTCTGGAAACTTCTGCCAGAAAAAACGTACGTGTCCAGTATGGAAAAGAGAGCCCCAGGCGTTAAGTCGGAAAAGCAGCGAATCACGTTTTTATGTTGCTCAAACGCCACTGGATCTCATAAACTGAAACTTTTGGTAATTGGAAAGGTAAAGAATCCACGCAGCTTTAGAAACTTTCAATGCCCCACAGACTATAAGAGCTCAAAATCCGCCTGGATGACGTCGGCTGTTTTCAAGGAATGGTTTCATGAGTCCTTCGTTACACAGGTGAGGATTTATTTTGTTTATTGTTAACTTTTTTCTTTTAAATTTGTTTTTTAGGTAACGTCATTTTTAAAGGAGAAAGGTTTGCCAATTAAAGCTCTACTCCTAATCGACAACGCTCCTTCTCACCCAAATGAAGTTCAGCTGGCAACGGAGGATGGACAAATTTTGGCAATGTTTATGCCACCAAACGGTACTCCCCTCATCCAACCAATGGATCAAAATGCCATAAAGATCACAAAGTTGCATTACAGAAACAGCCTTTTAGCCTCAATAGCAGCTACAAACTCCAATTTACTCGATTCGATGAAAAAAATTACTTTACGAAGAGCTTTTGGATGCCGCTTGGAGTCGTGTCAGCGAAGTAACATTAGCTGATTGCTGGAAAAATATTTTAAATTTTACGGCAGATGATGACGATCCCGAAGATAGTGTTCCGCTCGCAGTTTTAAAAGAAAAATGGGGAGCTGAACTTCGCGCCTTGATGAGCAATACCGTCGATCTCCTTAACAGTTTGAATGCTGAGGTTTGTTCGTTTTCGCAGAATCGCACAAAGATATGCAGGTTATTGAAAATGATTTTCTTATTAACCATTTCAGGCTGAATTAACGCTACTAGGCCTTCATGAATGGAACGAAGATATTGAAGATGATAATGCAAATGACGAGCATGAAGAAGAAGACGATTCCGATAAAGGCAGCGTATCGGAGGTAGAGGAGAAAATTAAGCGGACTGAAGCAGTTGAAATTTTCAACAAGGCGATAAGATGGGCTGGTCATGAAGACGTCGATCCAAATGATGTAAATGTACTAAGACGTCTAAGAGAGAAAGCTGTGCTCCAACCTTTAGAAACACAGAAGATACAGAAAAGGATGACTGATTTTTTCAAATAAAACCACGATTTTGTATAATATGTGTTACGTAAAAATGTATATGTAATGAAAACATGAATAAAATGTGAATTCCAATATATAAATACGTACTATCCTATTCTTTTGGAGCATTCCATAATGTGAACACTTTCGATATTGTGAACTGCCTTGGTTTTAATTAGGTCAGATTATCGAGCGTGCGCTGTATGTACATATTTTTGCTAGCATACATATATACATGTACTAGCCAATTTTTTCCGCCCACCACCTGCTGTACAGTTCTCGTCGCCTGGTAGAAATCGGCAATTTGAAACATTGCAAAAATCACACCTAAACTGCGCTGCGCTGCCCAGCAGAGCAGAGCAGAGGATTTGTGTGAATGCACCCCAACATAACTCGAGTAAATCTGAACCGATTTTGATAATCTTGGTGTCATATGAAAGGTAATTTTCACAGCTATAACAACAATAACATATCTAAAGTATTTTTCATTACTTGTGTCAAGTGACATTTAGAAAACTATTTTTTGGGGATCTTATATTTTTACTATGTACAAATATGGAAATATAATGTTTTTTCTGCACTTCCTTCAAATAAATATTTGTTATATGTAATTTCAATGCATGCCACTCGCTAATAGCCGCAATTTACTACAACATTTATGGCGCCATATATTTTTAGTGCACACTGTTTAATGCTTGTTAATGCAAATTTCTTTCATCTTCATCCCGTATTTATGATGTTACAAGGCAGCCGAGGCGAGCATTAACACTAATTTATCCCAGCCACATCCGGCAAAATCTGTTATTTCATGTCGACAAAGTTGTTCACACGCAGCAGCTGTTTGGAGAGTGTTTGTTTTCACTCAAATGATTTGCAAAAATGTTCAGCAGCAAGGCTTGAGCGATGTAATAAATGTAATTTTTTTTATAATAAACAGAATAAAGTTATTTATAAAGACTTTTGGTAGCAAGAATAATTAAAAATTGTATGATATACTACCACACGTAGAGAAGTTATTTGCTTAGTATAAATCATCTTAGAAATATTACCATGAAGCTGTTCTTATAGTAGTTAGTGCTATGCTTGTATAAAATTTTAATAAATATTCTAATAAAAAAATAACTGTAAATAAATTTCAATTTTATCAAAACTGCAATTGCCATTTGAACGCCTTTATATTAAATATTTAAATGGAATTAAAGCAATAAATGCAAAATGCGATAAAAGTGCAAGCTGCTGACCAAAGCAAAGCACACAACAACCATATACTCGTACATATGTGCGATGTGGATTAAAGGATTTTTATGCATTTGCCATAAGTGTTTTAATGCCAATACAAAATATCTGGCGGCCAGTTGTTTTTTGCATGACCACTTCGATGCATTCCTCAATATTTGCATACAAACAATGCAATTTACATATTAAGTAGTCATGTAGACCAAACACATACTCACACATGTACACATAAACACATGCAAAAATATAACAACAATACTTTATGACAATAACTGCATTCTGCGAACTGTAATTTCAACTTTCATTGTTTTGCTCAGCCTGCAACCACTATATGTGTGTATGTGCGTCCACAGAATTTTTTACAAAATAAATAATTTGCATTTACTTATTAAATTTCCATTTAATGACTTGATATGCAAATAATACAAGCCATACTAACAACAACAAGATTATTCTATAATGCAGTCAGCTTGTTAATTAAATGTTTTTTTTCCTCATTTGTAAATAATTAATTTTGCAATTTTTTTAAACATACAAACGACGTATTTGATGCATATGTTAACCTGTGAGTGTGTGTGTGACTTGTTCAAATGACATTTTGCGGCTTGAGTGGTTGAACGAGTGTGTGGATAAAATAATTAAGCAATTAGTTCTCACTCGAACAGGTGTTTAAAGTGAGCGGTAAGTGTAATCAATATTCAATTGATATAAAAAAAAGTTTGGTTTGGTAAATATTGATTCTTAGGTGAAATGTTATCCAAAAAAAAAAAATATTAAAATTCTCATTAAACAAAAGAAAATATCGTAAATTCCTTTTTTCATTAATAAATAACTTAACTTTATGTAAATAACTTTAAAATGTGCTTGAAAAATTATTTGTTCGAATATTTTTGAACATTTTTCAAGTTCAAACTTTTCAGAGAACACGACAGAATTATCACTGAAGATTAAGGATTAGCGTCTCTATATTACAGCAAAGCCGAAAACAGCCGCATATTTGGGTGCATTGGCTATACATATGTATGGTGTTTATGTAGATCCTCTTTCATCCTTTTTGTATTTCCCACCCAATGTTGATTTGCCTGATTTTTCTGCTACTGGCATGTGGAGGAGAGTTTTTTGTTTGCTTGCTTTTTAGTATTGTTTATTTATTTCAATTGAATTTGCTTTTGCTTTGCTTCCATACTAAAGCTTCATAAATCCGCTATGAGACACTCACAAACACTCTTAAGTAAGCGATGATGCAAACATACGTATATATTATTTATGTAAGGGAAGCACTAGAAGAACTGTGGATAGAACTTTAATGAATTTCGTAGTGTGGAAGAGCCACAGTATACGAAAGCATAAAACTTGTTTTAAACTAAATTTTGCAAATGATCAGTAAGAGATATAACTGAAGCATTGTTACCTTAATACTCGTATAATGGTTTAAGATTTTTGGGTGGTAGAGCTATTATTTCCAAATGGACTTTTGGATTGTTATACTCGTAGAATTTCGTGATAAATTTCGCCCTGCTGAACTCTATTTATCACTTTAACATAGCATAGAGAGTAAGATCTTTGAAAATATGTTTGCTGTGTTGTCTTTTATAGCCTTTTCACACAGCCAAATTAATTGATCAATCAACATTTTCATGGAGAAACCGTTTTTTGCCTTTTACACTGCCGGCTACTCGATAACCCATCAGCTGTTTTATATATATTTGTTTTTCATAAGAAGAAACTCTTCTCTTCAGCTGTTTGCTATTTTTAGCAGCGACATCTACCGTAGAAGTTTTATCAAAAAATTCAGAACGTTTATCGTAGGTCTCTGTCGCAGAGTTCCATTTCATTTTCACGTCGTTTAAATCTCAATTTAAAAATTATGTAGATTTTTATTTTGTATGGTAAATCGATCTTAATTAGCGGTTTAATCGCGCAGAGGCCGGTTAATTGATCAATTAGCTCCAGTGTAAAAAGACTATTAAACATTTCAAGCTTACATCAAGCTTTTCCAATGGAAGCTCTGAGAAAGCTTTAATTGCAGATTTCGTTAACATTTGAACTGTTTGGGTTTTAATATCTATTAACTGTTATTTCACGACAAAAAAGTGTCAAACCCCTTAAAAAGTAGCTTGTTAAACAGATTGGTCGAAATACCACCTATAGGGCTTTCCATTCTCAAGAAGAGTGCATTAATCGGACAGAACTAAAACTATTGAATGGTTAATGTACTGTTGAGCTTAAAGTGGATATATTTGGCATCAGTTTGGCGTATACATTTTTTACTAGTTTTCTTGTCATGTTCTACTGTCCTTTTAAGTGTATATTTCAATTACAAGTGTAACTACTAGCTATAAAAGTATAACCTTATAATCATAAAACAATAATCTAACTTCTAATGAAAAATTTAATAGGTTTACTAGAATTTTCTAAAGAAAAATTTACTTCCTATGAAATTGTTCAAAAGCACACACTTTTGGTAAACTAGAGTACGTAATCACCAATAAATGCATTACAGGTAAAACAGCACTTTGTAAAATTGTATACACATGTATGTATGCACTCAAAATCTGTACTATTTACAGCCTATAGGCCCCCAATTAAGCAAGCATTTTAGTAAATATATATGAACTAGTGGTATATGAAAGCATAGATGCATATACATACAAACTCCCTTGAAGACAAATTCACAATGTCAGTGCCGACCACAGGCTGCCTGCATTGGCACTTGCCATGACCCTGCGTCGAGTCGAACAAGAGCAAAAGCTATAAAAACAAACAAAAAAAAAAAAACAGACCTACCAGAGTAAACGGTTGCGTTGGTGAATGTGTCAATGTCAATATTGTCTGGTCTTGCAAATGTGTTAATGGGTTGCAAATAGCAGCAACAACAACAACACGCAATAAAAAATGAAAATAGATACAAAAGTATTTGCATACACCAATACACGTACACACACATATGCGAAGAGGGTATCGTGTGCACTCCTGGCTTGCATGCATATACATACATACACACAGATGCACTTGCATACTTGCATACCTACTCAATCGCTCTTGCAACTGTATTAATTTAAATGAGTTTGTGAAAATTTCGAGTTCTGCTGCATCCGAGCGTTCCCTCTCCCCACTTGCTACTAAATGCTCACACATCCATACATACCGGCACACATTTATTAAGCGCATAGGCATGCATGCATGTGTTGGGGTTTTACTTCAGCCGCAAGTGACCTTCCTCAAATCTTATTTATAACAGACATTTCAAAGTAGCGTTATTTATGTCACTGCGCTCATATATATATGTGTACAGTTATTTTCGAGTATGTGTTTGTGAGTAATTGTGAGTTTTCGTCTTTTTGTGAATGCGTCTTCGAGTGACTAAGCGTCCATAGGGTAATGATTCACAAAAACTATAAACTGCAAGGTTAACTGTTGCTAATATTAAACCTACACCGACGACGACTCAGTTTCTGCTTACTCACAAATACAGTTGTGTTCAAAATAATAATGGTGTGTGCATCAGAGTCATTAGTGTGGAAAACGTAATTAATAATTATGGATAGACAAACGTAATATATTATGAACTGGTGAAAGTAAAGTCGTTCTTTTTGGAGGCACAGGTTCATGACAGTATGTGCATCATCCTCCGAAGACTGAATACTATGGTGGTGCTACACACTACGATAACGATAAAACATGGAGGATCAAAAATATTAGTTTGTGCTTGTCTTTTATTTTTATGGTGTTGGACCTATCGTATCTACAGTGTCAATGATCAAAATGTTGATATTTTGAGTAGCACATTGTTACCATAAATGCCTCTGAAATGGGTATTCCAGCCGAATAATGTCCCTAAACATACTAGTCGGCTAGCCAAAGTAGTGATTTCCCTGGCCTGTGCAATGGTCCCACCTCAAATCCATAGATACCCCATAGGGTGATATTCAGAAAAGCTAATCGCGAACTTTGGGTAATAGGGAAGGATTCTTGGGAAGAAATGCCTAAACCCGTTATGAAGGCCTAATCAACTCTATGCCGCTCTCTCTGTAATGCAGTTTTATATAATAGGGGCTTTTCGACCAAATACTGAACCACATTTGTTTGTATCTATATATAATTTTTATTTTTAAAAAATACTACTATTTTTTTGAAAAACGAATTTTCGACCTTTTTTTAATTTTATTATTAATATTGAAAAATTTTGCGGTTTTATATTAATAAAAGCCATATAATATGTAAAATTAATGTTTCTGTTATGTTCGTTCTCAATTTCAACACAGAAAAAAAATTAATAAACTTTTTATAAGAAATTCAATTATTGACTTCTATTGAATAGTGCTATTATTTCGTACACAGCTGTACTTGTATACATGTGTAATTACATATTTATGCTTGTTTGTTTTTGGCTTCACTCAAGTGGAAATGGGGAACGACATTGACTTTGGCTTAATGGAAATATAAATTATGTCGGACTTTTTGCAGAGATGCATAGCGGCATATGTGACTGCGCTGAATTACATTGATATTGGTTTGTAAATGTAGATGTTTATGCACGTATGAATGTATACGAATTTGTGGATTTAAAGTATAATGTAATCCAGTATATTATTTTCGGTAATTCTTATTAGATCTATATCCGAAATAAGCTTTCTTAAACAAATGCAACATTATTGGCCTTTCTGTACACTTGTATACAAAATTTTGAATGGGCGTAGGTCCACCCACTTGTGGGTCAAAAACCATATCTCCGAAACTACTCGACCAATTTCAACGAAATTTGGTTCGTAACATTTTCCTGGTATCCTAATGATAGGCCAAATCTGTTCACAACCACGCCTACTTTCCATATACCACAATTTTAAAGCCCATAGTTCACTTATCAATCTATAAATGAAACATGGGTTAAGATATCGGAACAAAACTTTGAAGAAATAGTGTATGTCTAGTAATTGTGTATGTCAGTATAGCCCGTATAAAAATAGCCAAAATCGGACTTTAGCTTTATAACATGTATGTATCGAACATGTGGACCTCTACGCTTTCAGCTAATTTTCTGTGTCAAAATTGGGCAAAATCGGGTCTATACTTTCTGTACCCCCCATATACCTAATATATATTTTCAGTTTACGGCGGCCTTTATTTCGCATATATCGGTGAATAACTGAGATATCTTAACAATATTAAGAGAACGTAAATTATTGGAAATATTGAAATCGGTCCAGCAATCACCACAGCTTCCATATATAATCTATAACGAATTTCGATATTCTAGTGGACTTTATGCCGCATATGTGACCATATGTAACATTTTTTGCTTATAAACCTCTTCATATTGCAATGATTTTTTAATTTTTTTCTATTTTAATAGATAATTCTTACGAAGTGAGGAAATGTTTTTAAATTTATTTATGTTTATTCAATATTAATTTTCTTAAAAAAAAAAAAACTTTAAACCATTTTAAAGTGGCGGCTATAACTATTAAATGTACTCAAATTAATTGGCTATTAAAATCACCACATTAAACGAAAGCACTAAACTAATCCACTTTCTGCGTCATTCGCCATATGAACGCATGGACAGAATTCATTCCGCTGATATAAAATTTAGATGGTTGTTTCAATATGCATGGACTTATATGAGCACGCATAAATACATGTGAGTGTGCTCAGGCATGTATATCAATGGATGTAGGTATGTAAGTGAATTTTAATTTATTTTCGTATCTGCATATTCGATGGCATCAGCTGAGACATAACTCAACGCATCTTTTATGTATGTTCTCGATGAATTAATATACAGGGTGTACAATAGGTGTGAGCTGGTGTTAGTGGGATGTGATGCCAATGCACTTCCGTGTAGCGAAGGGAAAATAATATATTATATTAAGAGAGTGTGGTTCCGATTTTACATCGAATGCATTGTAGAGAAAATATATATAAGAGGCCTTATATGAAAATTTAAGACTCAAGATGTAAATGGATTAAATGAAACATATACATATATTTTAAATTAAAACATAGAAAATATATTATATCAGCCATAACTCATCCATATTGAGCACCCCTTTTTATGTACTGGGTAAAACACACACAAGCATGCACTGACTTTAATAACATTAAACTTTTTTAATATTCTGCTATGCAAGACAAGTAATTTAGCGTCGTATGCTGATGAAATGTACGCAATAAATAAACGTGTATATGTGTACAGGTGATTAAGTGACAGCAGAAGGCTTTGATTAACAACAAGGTGTGAAACATTATTGTTGGCATTCAATATACATGCACATACATATGTAGATACACTATATTCCTATATAATCTACACTCGCTCGGTTGTGGCATATACAAATATATATGTATGTATGTTAGTAATCAAAGTTTCACAGCACCAAATACAACACCACAAAAACAATAAACACTTGCTGCAAAGAGTTATGAGATAGCCATTCAATTTAAATAAGTGTATTAACACTTATAATGGAAATTGCTGGTTGGTTTTAAGTGGCTTAAAGCAGTAGCTTACGAGGGGATTTATGGCTGTGATTATGTTTGTATGCGTAGATATGGCAAGAAATTAAACTGATTCATAAACTCGCGTTAATTCAGTTTATATACTACTTGTGTTGATTATATTTATTTAATGATATTTCATTGCAGCCACTGTGAGCTACTGCATATCAAATCATAGCAGACATTCAGCAGCCACTTTATGTGTGCAATCTGGTATTTTAAGAGTCGTCAGCTGGTGTTTGGATGCATTATATAGTTATATAGAAATTTTAAACATTTTTTTAAATGTATCGACCAGGATATTTGTATAAACGTACTGAAATACATATAGTTGGATCTATTAAAATTAAGGCAGTAGTCTGCTTTAGAAGCCGAAAAAAGCGTTTTTTTAGCAATTTTTGTTTGTAAGGGAAGGAAATGATTGCGGTAAACGAAATTTTAAGACTATAGTGTACTATATTTAAGGCTTAAAAAACAATATTTATTATTAAAAAATATTGAAATTTTTTCAAAATTGTAAGTATTTTTCTGGAGCGCCTGGAGTCTGCACTTGTAAATCGGTGCCGGTGTTGTAGGTCATACGATGCATCTGAAACAGTCGAACCAAATCTTTTTTAAATTTTTATAAGTTTCATTTCTTTATGAACTAAAAGAATACCGAAGAAGTTATAAAAATCCAAACTTTTTCTAAGTTTGAAATAAAAAATTCACTGTTTTAAGAATAAAAATTGACTTTAAGTTGCAAAACAAGTAGTTTAAATAATACTTTTGTCCTACTTTTGTGAAAATGAAAACTCGAGAAAACGCGCTTTAATGGTCTGTCTGAGCATTCGCACCTGCTCGATGCTCGGCCACTAAAACTGTTAGCTTCGAAAATATGTCGAATTGGCCTCTCGAATTTTAAAGACATATTTTTGGGTAGTTTTGGAAGAGATTTAAAACAAAACAAAGAAATCGATTTTTTGAAGCCTGTAAAGCAGACTACTGCCTTAATACTATTTCGTTGATGTTACTCATACGCCCCGGTTAACAACTATGTAAGCAAATACAATTTTTTGGGAAAATTTGTTATTTCGTAGTTTATTCAGATTAGTTAGTGATAATTGAATTTCACTATTTCATCCAGAATAACTGAAAAGTAGTGCAAAATGTACTAAATATTGTAATCGATGTTACTCATACGCCCTGGCAAACAGCTGCTTCTTCAAATCAATGCAGATTCAACATAAATTAACTTTTGAAGTTATTTTCAAATTCAATAATAAACTAAAAATAAGCTTTTAAATATATATAAAATATAAAAAAAGGACTATTTACTCATCACACTACTTTCAAATAAATTTCGCCTTTTCTTATTAAATATTTATTTTAATTTTGTTAGTTATCATCTTTCAAAATATCGCATTTCCAATAGAAATGTGCAAAGATAAACAAACCATAAGTGTCACTAAATGTTTGTTTTATCTTCGTCTACAATTGTCTTTGTTTGCGCATATCAATTTGAAAAATGTACAAATAAATTTAAACTTATGTGCACAAAGTTGTTGCTGTGTTTGTGTGCGTGCTTAACTGTCAACTTATAAAATGTGTGCAAATAAAACTCGAATTAAATGTCAACAGAAAACTGATGGCAGCGCTACCAAGACATATTTCATTTACACAAATACATAAATTTAACAAATAAGAAATAATCCGTAGACATATTTCAAGCTTTCGTAAGAATAACTGTAATTAATAATAAAATATTTGCTAACGAAGTGATACTGTAAGCTTTTTGGTTGTTTTGTGGATGCATACAGAAAAGAACATTTCAAAATTTTGACAGGAGGGGGGAATATGCGATGTACAGTATGGTATCGATAGTGCGTAATAAACTAAATACTAAATGTGAAGGTATTTTAAAGAAGACTTTTTGTCTTATCGATATATACCTGTACCTATATGCTTATAGTAGACAAAAATAAATAATATTAATATATTGTTGCCCAAATAAAATGCATTAAAAACACAAATCTATAAGAAATTTCGAGATATGCATTTATATGTCAATATTTCTCAACAACACGAAATTGAAAATTCTTTAGCCTGAGAAACAAATCATATAAAGCTTTAAACAACACGCTCAAAATGAAAGTCTCATAAATGTCAGAAACTCATTTAAACATATATCCATGTATGTATATATGTGACAAACACTGTACTGCCTTAGTTGGATCACTGCATGCAAATGTCATTTTGTCCATCTTTATTAGCATCCAAAAAAACTTTGCGGTCAGACACATGTTCACTCATTTGTTTATTTGGTAATAGTTTAGGCTTAGTTGACAAATTATGAAAGTGATTGAGCAAAAAAAGGCGCAAACCCTTAGTAGAATGCAACAAAGCAAAAGATGATTTCATACGCATCTCTGTAAGTGTATATATGTGTAATGGTTGGAAATAGTTATAAATATTGGCCAAATTTCTGAGAAAATTTTAATAGAACTACACACACAGCTGTTGTGATTTTTTATTTTGTTTTCATATGAACAAGTGCATTTAGTTGGCCTATTGGTGTGTTCAAATTAATAATCCTTGCGGTGTTATTGCGAAAAGAATTATTTAGAATATTGCTGCTGCAATTAGGTATTTTCGGAATGCATATGGGCACATACATACATGTAGTTGTATTTTATATGAACCATTGTATATTGGAGTTCTATGAAAACTAAAATTGAAATGTAAAATCTGACAAGCTTATCAACTCTAGGTGACTGTTGTTGGTTTATTTGGTGTTCACTTGTAGATTTTTATCAATGCACTCGAAGAAAATTATTTGAAAAAAATAAAAACTATCTGCAGGAAGTATTTGTATTAGATACTGGGGCGGCTGCGTTGGCATTACAATAGGTTATTCGCTTCTGAAAGATATGATAGCTCTTAATACACTCAAGAATATCATATACATATTTGAAATCCTAAGTTTAAGTTTGTTCGACAACGAGGATAACGAATTGGCAAGTTTGCCAATGCTCTGATTTGCATTCAGCTTAATGCATTTTCGACGACATCTATGAAGGAAGCAAACTTTGATTGAAATATTACATTATGATATCAAACCGTAAAGCGTTAAGTGGTTATACCAGTGTGACACTTTCAAAAAAATCGATTTTTTATTTGCTTATTCGTTAGTTTATACTTTCAAAAATATCCTGTGAAAGCGGTAAGGTCGTATCTTGAATAGTTTTTGAATGCTAGCCTTACAAAGAGCGACCGCTCGTAAGTACAAACCTCTCTTTCCATCTCTTTCTTTCTCTTTCCTCGAATCAACATTTTTCCAAATTGCTGACATCATAACTCAACGTGAAACTGACCGATCGAAATTGAAATTGCGTAATGTTGAATATATTTACTATACAATGACCTAGGATCTTTTTGATTGGTTGAAAATTGTCTATAATTGAAAATTTTGCATTAAAAAACCACAATCATTTTTCAGAACTACGCCATTTTGTTAATTTTTAATATTTTTAAAAAATCGTAGGTCATTGTATAGGAAATACCTTTAACTTTAATAACATTTTTGAAATTTGTCGTTTTTGCTACTCATTTAAGAAAATCGCCTAATTATTCATGGGATACACTGGTATAGCCCTTTAATGCCACGTCCAGCGTAGACATGACAAATGCGGTACAGGCGCTGCGATGCGTTAATTGCGGGCATATCACAAATTCAAAAATATGTTGGCAAATGTAGATGTCCAACGTAAGTACGATTTTACGATAATGCGTGTATTTCGACGTCCTCGCATCGCACTCAATGTTTGAAAATAAAACTCGTTTGATTTTGCCCGCAGTATCGTGCAAAAAAATATGACATCTCTGTAGTCTAAATGGAAATTATATTTTCGGAAGTTGAAAAGAGAAATTTTTTGGGAAATATCGTTTCTTTATGAAAAAAATATGTCAAAACAAGACCATTACACACAGAGAAATCATTTTAGCAGTATCCGGTATCAACGCAATCGCGTTGTAATTGGACAATTTTTGTATTTCACGGACGATATTGTGGGACCGCACACATCGGTAAATCGTGCCCGTGTCTATGCTGGACGTGGCGTAAGGGGTTAGGGGTAGTCAGGATTTTCAAAAAATCAATTTGCATTTCATTCTGCATTTTCATAAAGTGTAATATGTTAAAAATATTCTCTGAAAATTTGAAGTTGATCCGATAATTACTTTGCGAGTTATTCGACAAATAACAAACAGTGCTCGGCTACTACAAAACGCTAGTGTGAAACTTTAAATTCATTTTTGTCAAAACTATATTTTTTGAACTGGTGATAACTGTAATTCGAAAACCACTCAGTAAATTTTAATTAATTTTATGCACAGCCGTCTTCATACAGACCAATCAGTCTTCTACCCTGTCTTTCTAAAAACTATCAAAGATGTCTCCTTTCCTCCATGAAAATAATGTAATACCACCGCACCAATTCGGTTTTCGTGCAAAACATGGCACAGTAGAACAAGTACATAGAATTACTAACGAAATCAGAAGGGCGTTCGAGTATAGAGAGTACTGTTCTGCTATATTTCTAGATGTGGCCCAGGCGTTCGATAAAGTGTGGCATGACGGGCTTTTATATAAGATTAAAAAAAGCTTACCTCTCGAAATGCATAAAACCTTGCAGTCTTATTTAAAAAATAGAAAGTTTACTGTCAAAGTAGGAGACTTCATATCTGAAGAACGACCAATAAGAGCTGGTGTACCTCAGGGCAGTGTTTTAGGGCCAACTCTATACATAATATATACAGCTGACCTTCCAACAGCTAGTAATGTTTTGACATCAACTTTTGCGGATGACACAGCTTTAGTGAGCCGAAACAAATGCCCAATTATAGCATCAAGAGTATTAGAAGATCATTTGATTTTTGTCGAAGAATGGCTAACCAACTGGCGTATAAATGTAAACGAACAAAAGTGCAAGCATGTTACATTTTCCCTAAGACCAAAAACGTGCCCGGCAGTTAAAATGAACAATATTTTAGTGCCCCAAGCGACTGAAGTAACATATCTTGATATTCACTTAGATAGAAGGCTCACGTGGAGAAAACACATATCGAGCAAAATAACCTGCATGAAGATAAGAGCTGCAAATTTAAATTGGCTTCTAAACAAAAAATCAAAACTTAGCCTAGACAACAAAGTTCTGTTATATAACGCGGTCATAAAGCCGATTTGGATGTATGGCATTCAACTGTGGGGTACGACCTGTGCAACCAATATCGATATAATTCAGAGATTTCAATCAAAAATGCTTAGAACAATCACGTGCTCACCATGGTACATGCGCAATGAAAATATCCATAAAGATCTTGGTATCCCTATGGTAAAGAAAGAGAGTAGAGAACAGCAGACACAAATATTTATCCAAACTCCGAGATCACCCAAACCCATTGGCTAACGCTTTAGTACATTCTTGCAATCAATCACGTCTAAAAAGAAGAGATATGCCAGCACACTGATGAGCAACGTTTCACCAAAACAACTCAATCACTTGGTTGAGCTTGTCTAGTTTTCATTAGAATTAAGATTTAATAACTTATTGTTAGGCTCCAAAGAGCAGATTCAATAAATAACAAATATTGAAAAAAAAAAAAAAATTTATGCAGTTTTTAGATTACATAATAATCCTGGGCCTGATCGAAGCTTTTTTTTTCAAAATTTCATATTTTTTTAAGATCAATTAACTGTCGATTTCCTGAGGCTGCCATTTTAATTTTTGAAAAAATTTGGCCCAGGATTATCTATTTATAAAACTAATTTTTCTTATGCTCTGCTCTGATTTTTGCTCTGATGATTTTTCTTTTATATTATGATGGTAGCGACGGGCTATAAAACCGATAAGTTCATTACGTTAGTGATATTCTGAACCACTTAAAAGATAAAATTAATTTAAATAAATGAAAATGATTGTTGCTGTAAGTTGCTTTTCCCAATTGAAGACGGTTGGATAGGTAGTATAGATAATTAATTGTATGTTTGGACCAATAACAATATAATCAAGTGAATTAAATAAATGAATAAATATAAGTTTTAATAAAATAAATATATAACATAGCAACATCTGGGCCATCTTCTTTTCAATAGATTTCTTTCAAGATATACTTAAATCTGCGGCTTAACATCGTCATTTCAAATGCCATTCTCATTCGCAAATATAAGAGATTATAAATATTATTTTTCTTTTTTTTTTTATTTATATTTAAATTACTTGAAAAGAATAACACACTTAATTTAAAAGCAATATGAATTACCCATTGGATTCACAGCCATTCATTGCTTTAAAATGAGCATTAATTTTATATTCTCAACGATTTTCTCTACTATAACTATAACTATAAGCAATAACATTTTTATACACACGTACGCACGTCGGCATATCTAAACAACAACAAGGCAATAACAGAGAGCACTAAAGCAATGTTATTGAAACACTAAAACCGAACGAATCGCAATAATAAAACACGAAGGCATTTGAAATGACAATGCTCTGCAGTCGCAGACGAAGCGCAGCTGTAGAAAAAAAAGTACAGTTATTTGTTTACCTTGCTTGTACTTCGCATGAGTGCAGCATAAATGATTGGATTCTGATATTTGTTGGTGTTTGCTACTGTTTTTGTTATTGTAATTTAGCGTACAAAAGCAAATAACCAAATCTATCGCCGGTAATGGTACATGCCATAACCGACGGGTGTGCTGCCCATGGCACGTTCGGTGGCCTTCTCAATGCTCGCATGAACGCACCGATAACAGCACACATAGGCCAAACATCACTTGAATAGTATGCGACGAAAGGCGCGTCTAAAGTCCTTATTGAAGATGGTGTAAATGGCCGGATTCAAGGCGGAGTTCATGTAGCCGAGCCAAAATGCGACCGCAAACGCGAAATCTGGTATGTTGCAGTAGTTGCCGCAGACCGGCACCAGTATGTAGAGGAAGAAGAATGGCAGCCAACAGGCAATGAAACTGCCCATAATTAATCCCAATATGAGCGTGGCACGTTTCTCCTTCTTTCGCGCGATGCGTCGCTTCTCCTTCTCGGGATCGCGTGGCTTCTGTAGCTTCGGTATGGCCGGTTCGAGTTCACCTTTCGCCACTTCGCAGGGTTTCAGCGTTTTCGCTGTCGCCACGGCCGTCGCCGCCGCCTTTGCCTCATTGCGACGCGTTTGATTCGTCGTCTTACGTCCGAATATCGGTTGACAGAGACGAAACTTTAACGGTTTCACCACCGCACATCTACTCACCACACCCGAGTCCGAGCTGGATGGATCGAATTCGCTTACCATATCGGTATCGATTCCCACCGAAAGCGCACGACAACGTGCGGCAATAGGTGAGACGCGTAGCTCATTCGGCGAAGCGCCAACGGTGGCGTTCGGTGTGGTTAACGTCGCACCACTAACCGCTGTATTGCCTGCTGCACCCGTTGTCGTTGTTGTCGCCGTCGCTGTGCCATCCATGTCAATGGGCGCGACACTATCATTGTTATTGTTGTTGGGTGTATTCGAATTAGCTGTCGCTGCTGCGGCAGCCATAGACGGCGGCACAGGCACATTGAGCGCCCCTCGTCCCGTCGCTATTGTGCTCACCTTCAGCGTTTCCTTATCCGTCGCACTGAGCGTGCAGTTGGGCGAGCCGGGCGTAAGCATACTAAGCGGGGACGGTACATTCGAATTACCATTGGGATAGACAAGTGGATGCGGCTCCATATCGGCAGCCTCAGAGGTGGAAATGTCGGACGCGAGATCGCACGTCACTGTGGGTATTTGCATTGGCAGCGAGGCGCTGTTCGGTGGTGTTTCGATGGTGGCTATTTGACGCTGTTGATTCATTTGTAGCGCGCTCATGGCACTCGACGACGGCATGGGTATGGTGCCCTTCTTGCCGATGGTGGTGAAGCTCGTTACCTGCGGCGAGAAGAAACGGGATAGAGAGAATGATCAGACATGCATACTTTAAGACTGAGTGTAATTGTGATTTAATTCTAGTACCTAAATTCGGTAGAATTTAGAAAACAAAATATTTGTTATTCACACTATTTTATCCTTTCTCAGAAATAAATGTGTATTACTATAATCCTGTACAAATAATTATTTCATATCTGAAACGTGCTTAGCATATGTAAACAACATTAATACCCGCCCATATGCGAGCGCTTCCAATCATCTAAAATCAACAAATATCTATTCAATACCGACCGTATTTGTCAAGCAAATATCCACTCCCCACACACACACTGCATATTCTCATGTGGTCTCCAGAGAAATCACATTTCAATAATCGTCACAAAAGCAGAACTTTCACACGAACTTCAGCAAATCTCAACAAAACCACATGAAAATAGGTATTCATATTCGCCGGGAGTGAAAAAAGACAAGCGTGCATTGCATGCTTAAGTGAACTGATTGTTCGTCGCAAACAAATAGGCTCCGATTCGGGGTTTCCTATTACTTAAATAATTCAGCGTTTTGTTTCTCGTTTTCAATTTGTGGTGCATTTATGCTGTGAGTGTGATGCTTCTCATTACCACCGCCCTTAGAGCGTTTTCTATGCAACAACACATAGCTAGAGAGGGGTCAATGTTTCGAGGGTTATATCAAATATATAAAATTCTCGTGTCACGGTGTACGTTATTGAACTCCTCTGAAACCGCTCGACCGATTTTCATGAATCTTAGTGTGTATATCGGCTAGGGTGGAGAATCGGACAACATCTATTTTTCATCATTCTAAATGTTAAGGGTGGTCCACCCCTAAATTTTTTTAACTTTCCGCGAAGAAAATTAAAAAAATTTCTCAAATCGGGAAGTTATTGGTTGTTGAAGTTCAAACCGATCTGGCTAATTTTAGTCTTGAAATATTCGTGGAAGACCAGAAAACGATTAGAAAGTGAGTAAATATGGAAAAATTGCGAGGAAGATATCAGTAAGAGAATTTTATTCGAGTTGACAACAAAAATATAAAAAGAGAAAACAAAAAAATAATATTTTGAAGGTTATCATTGTTGCTTTGTTAAAATATTTTTTATTATTATTCAATTGTATAAGGTTGTGTCGATAGCCCAAAAAAACATATAACAAATAAGGAAAGGCTAAGTTCGGGTCCAACCGAACATTTTATACTTTCGCAATTTATTGATGTAATTTTATTAAGATAACATACAATTTGGCCTATATATTCGGCATAAAATCCAATAGAAAATCATCATATATAGTATATGAGGGCTGATGTAATTCCAGAACCAATTTCACTCATTTTCGGGAATAGGGGCATCTTGTCACCTGTTAGTCGGCAAACAAACGGCATATTCGGCTTTGAAATTACACCTTAATTGCAAATGCACGAAACACCAGTCGGCAAAATCGCCAAAAATAGCGCTATGACGAAGATTTTCCAATTATTCAAGAAGTCGCGGGAGGTACTGCACAAGACTTTAAAAGATTTTGATTGTCGATGAACGTTTACGGTAATTTACGCCAGACTCTTCCAATTCGCATGCCTAAAATCATTTAATTTGTGGTGACACATAAAGAATCGCCAATTAACAACTAACATATGAGTGTTTTTGCAACAATATCAAATTGCGATTGTAGAATCAGTTGGAAATGGTAGGGTCGCAGTTGACACCTCGATAGATTAATAGCATTTCCTACAGATTTCTGTCACTTCATTGACTCGAAAGAGAAGTTTTCCTGACATGAAACCTCAATATGATAACCATAAATGACTGATTGAATAACCTATATTGTGGTAAAAAAACAAACAAAGATATCGATGATCTTAATGCGACAATTTAGAATTTCGGTCCAGAAGAGTTGACACAGCTACAAACCAGGATGACGTAGTTAATTATCCCAAACTATTTAAAATTGCCTGTACTATCACCACTCACTTTGCAATTAAAAGTAGTGTCAGTTGTCATGATGCTGCGTAACATAAATCGACCTCGAGTAATCAATATCGTCGCCGAAGCCAAGATTGGACCAACTTAATTTAATGTATACCTTAGCCACAACAACGTGTGGCCGGGTCTGCTAATAGTATGTATATCTAGGGTAAAAGGAAATTTGTGTAAGCTGATCTGATAAGGTTCCGTAGACGTTGCGCCTCAATACTCTGATAATATATACATTCAGGGGACCTGCCTGTTATCAAAACTATTTGTTTTCGAAATACAGGAACATTTCATATACAAAAATTAGAACAAGTTGTAGTAGAATGAGGCATACCAGTTCACTATATGAGTGCGTTAACCCACACAATTCGCATTAGTCTGCTACATTCTAAAACCATTTTACTCCAAAATAAAATAAATCCCTTCACTCTCCGCCACTGTGCAACGAATTCACAACATATCGAGACTCGAATGCACAGCAATCGCAAATTGAAAACAGATTCTGTGCTGATTATATGCTTCGTCTTGTAAATTCATTAATAATCCGCACAGCGAATACTCCAATAACAGTTAAGCACAGTGGAGGCGCCTGGCGGCATTGGTAATGCGAGCATGTGAGTATATTAAAATACAAAAAAACAAAACAACAACAAAAAAAGCAGAATAATAATAATGAACGACAACAAAAAAGTTGACAAACAGCACAAATGCGACGAATTGGAAAATTGTCGATTACAATATTTGCCGTTTTTCTGCTTCAGACGATTTTTAACAAATTTGTATGCACCATGTTTGAGGTATAGTTGTTAGTGTAATTGACATATTACAGCGTTTGGTAGCTCATCTGTCAGCGTTATTCGAGTATGAATGAGTGCGCCAAAGTGGCACGTACGTCATTTTTCATTACTCGTATTCGGTATTCGGGTGACACAAAAAAAAATTAAATAAAATAAGTAGAGAGTAAACAGTGTATAATGATGAGGCGAGTTTGCTGATGAGGTGAGGTGTGGTGAGTTGTGCTGTCTGTCAGCCAACTACTCACCACCCACTCGTTTGGATTGCTTTACGTGTCGCCATGAGTAATGCGACTCCATTAAACTCATTTATTACTTGTCGTCATTTATTCTTGGTTTTTTTTTGTTAGTTCTCCTCTATCCTTTCGCTGCTTTCGTGCGCTAGCTGGGGAACTGGTTTGCTAATTACCGCTTTTTAAATGCGAATTCGTTACCGTTTTTCATTTGCAATTGCCATTTTGGCTTAAACTCGATTTTGGCAAATTGTCCAATTGGGTTAACGAAAAAAATGGCACTTAATAGAGTTTAGCTCAACTAAGTACTCGTTACTTGTAATCTCATTTACTTTTGCTAACTGTTTTTAAGTTACTTCCAGGAGAAGAGCGAAGATGAGCGCCATAAATTAACTGTTTAGTAGCAATTCGTAATAATAACTCATTTAGTGCGGATTGTTAATTGCAATAATTAGTCAGAATCAGTCGGTTAGTTAAGTTGTTTTATAAATTAACTGGATTGTAATAATGTGTTTTGGAATTTCTGTGAGATATCAAAGAAAAAAAAAACTAATGAGTTGTTCTAAGCAAATAATGGGCGAGATTAGAACAAATCTTACTTAAATCATTATGAATTGATTACAATTAAGAAGCATACTTAATTAATTCAGTTTTATATCTCATTTCTGTATTTATTTCATATATTATCGGCTGCATGTCAGAGTTTTTTGTAATGTTTTGCAAATAAAAATATTTATATAGATTGCGTAAATTGCACAAAGACAGGATCGAAAAAAAGTTTTCAAATGGAATTATAACATTTCAAGTCTCTAGATATTGAACATGAGGGTAACCCTTTTAGAAGCGTGAATCCCATAGTCACCACATACCTTAATTAATAATATTCAAACTTCCTGGGGGCTTTATATCGTATATATCGGTTAATATGGGAAATATCTTAGCAAAATTAAGTGAACTTTTAACATTGGATCTAGTGTAGCTTGGTGGCAAAAATAGTTGAAATCGGTCCATGAATTGCCCGAGCCGCCATATACTATATGTAATGATTTTCGTTATTCCGTGGCCTTAAACCAATTATATGGGTCAAAAAGTGTATTCTCATAATAAAATTAAATAAAAAATTACGAAAGGATTAAATGTTCGGTTAAATATATAGTTATCCTGTTCTTAGTTCTAAATATTCTAAAACACGATATTGGGCGTAGTTATTAGGTCTACAACTTTGCTTCCGCCGTTTTGTAAATTTAAGGCTTTTTTTGTATAAAAATGTTATTAAAAATATTGGCCGCCGCTAGCTACTATTTTTGACCATCTTTCTGGCAGCATGCGTATTCCGTGTAAATGTCCAGAATTCGGCTCAAAAGGTGACATTTTGACAGTTGAGAAATAGTTTGGAATGCAAACAGATCTCTACAAATATTTTGTTGGGTTAATGTTGACACAAATGTCCAAGATCGATATAAAACGATTTAATCGATTTAATCGACCAGTGCTTGACCCTAGAGACATTCCCGCAAATGTGGAGAATTCGGCTCAAAAAGTGACATTTTCAATTGAGAATAAGTTTGGGATGCAAACAGATCTCTACAAACATTTTGTTGGATTAATGCTGACACAAATGTCCAAGATCGATATAAAACGATTTAATCGACCAGTGCTTTATCCGAGAGACATCTTTTGGAAAACGGCGGAAGCAAAGTTGTAGACCTAACACTTAATGGCGAAAATGATTATGATTTTAGATTTTATGTCGCGTCTACTATAGTAATATTCTACACAGAAGGATCATAAAATATAAAGGCAGAAAATATGCATGACTTAGTTCTTTCAATAATTAATTAATTAATATTGATGGCTACACAATAATTTCTTAGTCCAAAGCCAACAATAAATATTAAAAGGACATTACACGTCGTACTTCCTCCATACAATCACAGTACTCATACAATGAAAACGTGAAACGCTTATTCAACGAAGCAACAATCGAAGTAATATCCGACTGTCATTCGCCTCATTTATTTGATCTGTTGACACTTGTAATTATATTGTAGGCGTATAAATTTGTTAGTCACTTATAATCAAGTGGAAGAACAATATTTTAAGAGAGGCAACTATATATTGAAATGGAGATATAGATTTCTTAGACTCACCTGTTCGTTGTTTGTTTTACGCGGATGCTTTTTGATGCCGCGTCTCGCTCTCGCCTTGGCGGCAAAATAAATTCGTATATAGACAAATACCATAATGCAGCTGGGCAAGTAGAAAGAGCCCAATGCGGAGTATAACACATAGCCGATGTCTTCGCTTAGCTGAAAAAAAAAATAAATACAATTTTAAATTAGATAAGTTTTTGAAAAGATTTTGATTATATAGTATTAATTATCAAGAAGATAAAAATAATATTTTTTCATTTAAATTTTGTTGGTTAGAATAATAAAAAGGCGTATGTTTATATTTTTAAATACAAATAAAACATTAAAATTATAATTTAAATTTATTATTCATTCGATTTTGAAGCTCTCGAACCTATCCGGTCCTGTATTTGATGTATTTGATGTCAACAGAGTATCTATTACATTTTATAATTATTATTTGTTCTTATTTCATATTTTTTGCTAAATTTTGGCACTAATTACATTTGCCTGCCACAAAGCTTGAATTTCCAGCCAATTAAAAGCTCATTTTATTACTGTTTAGCAGCTCAATCGCTGCCCACACCGTTGCGTCTACTGGATTACCTCATATTTTAAAAACGAAAACGTTTTAAATTATAAAATATTTGTTCGTAGATTAAAGCGAAAAACAATCTAATCACTCATTTCAGTGCTAAAAATTGCACACACTCAGACACATAGGTGGTTGCGAAATGAAATAAAAATCACTTATACGACACGTGGCACCAGCAGCGCCGACACCTTGATGTAGGCGAGTCGGAATTGAAAATGTGTTTCTGCGGCTATAAATCTCGATGCCGGAAAGTGAATGTGGCAGGAAAAAAACTCATTAAAGCAAACAATATCCATTTGTATTGGATTTGTATACGTATTTGCATTTGTGGAAAACCAACGGCAGATAAATAAGCAAATTTAGTTAAATGCGTGCGACTTTGAGGGAAAAGTCTTCAAATGAAATAAAAGCTTTGTATATGAGCTCACATGTGCTGTTATGTGGGTGAATGTGACATTTAAATGTGCAGATGAACATATTTCATTTGCATGTGTATCGTATTATGCGATTAAAAATATACGTATGCATATTCAAGGAAATGGAACTGAACTCTAGAACACGCTTAGCATGAAATTAATAAAAAGAAATAAAAGAAGTGTATGTTTCAGCATAAAAATAAAAGCACATTATATTTAAAATAACGTCGGACATCCCACAAATTATATCACTGATACATGTGCCATAAAGTCAACCTAAGAAGCGGATAATATATTAGGTATATGGGATCCAGCTTAAGATCTGCACCGATTTCGCCAACTTTTGGTATTAAACTAAAGTATGCTCGAGAAAATATTTCCACACAATTTTATTAAGATAACACAGATCTATATATATTGGACCTAAAGTCGACTTCATATCGAAATTAATTATATTTATATTTTATATGAGAACCGGTGCTATTTATGAACTGATTTTATTAAATTTTGGCACCAAACTACTTTATATTCAAGAGAATACGTTCACTTAAGTTTAAGACATTTGATTTAGCAATGGTATAAGATCATCTAATCATCGGGAGTAGATCCGATGTTTGGAGCAGCTCATTTTTTATATTAGGTTGGCAAATATCCGCCTTCCGCATTTTTGCTTTCAATGCTTTAAAAATTGTTATAGTGATCGGATTTAGTTCAAATATGCGCCGTTTCGTTAGATAATCTGTTTCCGTCTAGACGGCAACTTCATAATATCCCCCTCGTAGAAGACCCCCTCCTTAGTTGCGAAGAACGAAGAACTCGGACAACCACTTTTCACAAGCCTATTTTGAGTTCAACTTTACACCATCAAGGCCGTTCGCCATGGAGGAACAGGTGGCAATCACTTGGCGCTATGTCCGGGCTATATGGTGGATGCGTTAAAACCTCCCATCCGAGCTCCCGTATCTTCTAAGGAGTCATCAACGAAGTGTGTGATCTGGCGTTGTCCTGGTGGAACACTACACCCTTCCTGTTGGCCAATTCTGGACGCTTCTCGTCGATCGCTAGCTTCAAAGGGTCCAGTTGTTCGCAGTAGATCCAATCCCACCAAACACACAGCAAAATTTTGCTGGCTTGGCCACTGTTTGGGACGTTCACCGGCCTTCGACCACGACCGTTTTCGCTTGATATTGTCGTATGTGATCACTTTTTCGTCGCCAGTCACCTTCACCTTAAAAATGTGTCGAGTTCGTTTCGTTTCAGCAGCATATTGCTGGCGTTCATTCGGTCCAGAAGGTTTTTTTGCGTCAAATCATGGGACACCCAAACATCAAGCTTTTTTGTGTATCCAGCCTTCTACAGATGGTTTAAAATGGTTTGCTGACTAACTGCCATCTCCTGGGCGATGTCACGATTTGCCACATGCCGATCTAACTCGATGTTTTTCATTGATTTGATCGGTATTCGTCGTCACAGATCTTCCGCCGGCTGGGTTATTCAACAACATTCCTCCGCAGTTCGAAGTGATAGAGTACCATCCCCTAAAACACCATTAATCTCACGGAACGTTTCTCAAGCGGATTTGCCTTTAACGAAGGAAAACTTTTGAATAGCTCGAATTTCGGCGTTAATGAATTCCAAGACCTTTCAAATATGTATAATATTGTCAGATACGAGTAGCGCTTTATACGTAGCCGCGAAGTTCAAAAGACAAACAGGTGGAAGGGAGATATTTGCCAACCTAATATTTGTGGCTTTGAGTAGTTATGGACCGATTTCGACAATCTTTAATGAGAGATAATAAATATTAATGGCACTATTTGGAATAAGTTCTATACCAAAATTGGTCCCGTGATGCACAATTTATCTAAATTAAATTGAAGAAATACAGTTAGCCTTTTTAGAAAATATATTTATATTCAAAATAAACCAAATATACCAACAAATATATCTTAATGCATTTTATAAAAATATTTATTCCAAACTCATATCTTCCCGGCATAACAGGCTGCTCAAAATTATTCGGAATAAGCAATTTTAATAGAATTAGCACTAAAAGTGATTTATGGATAAGCATAAAACAAAAAGCAAACAAAATTTCTATCAACATTGTTAGCATTCATTGCAAAATAGTAAAGTTTACTAGTTGATAGCCCGAAAGCCCACAAAATGAAATGCACACACACACACTCGCAAGCATTTGAATGCACAATATGTTTTTAAGTGGAATTTATATTTATGTTTTCGCCCCGTTTACCTTAGTTGTTGTTTGTGGTAGGATAAATGGCACTGGCACGTTGTATGGCCGAAAATCTTAAATGTAGTTTATTACTATGCAATTCTTCAAAACCTTGCTTTGCCCCTATTCGTACGTATGTATGTATGTATATAAATAAACATTTAAATGACATTTATGAAATAAATTTCGCAGTACATTTAGCATATTAAAATTAATGCTCTCCAAATGGTTTATTGTTTGGCAATAGACAAACTTCAGCAGAAACGAAATAAATATTAAATGCATACTCACTTTCACTATTTTCTACTAAATTTGTAATAAATTTCCATATAAGAGACTTACTGACACAAGCACCTTGGGGTAAATTACTCTAGGCCGAAAAATATTTATGGTTTCGATTATTTATGATTTTGTGTTGTTCAGTGCATTGCTAGAATGCATATGCCGAAACATTTGTTGTAATTAACTTCGTTACTTTATTATTCAAATTTTGTTAGTGTTTTCTAAGTAAAATAATACAATATTTCTCTTCGAGCAAGCAATTATTCTCAATTAAGCTAGATGGATTTATGACTAGCGCTAGTAATCTTGCACTTTTTACTGAATTCTTTGGTAATATATGCTTGGATTAAAGTTGATGCGATGTACTCATCTATGAGGCGGTAGAGTATGAATTTTCATCCGGGGTTTGGGGTTGCTGAAATTATCATCTACTCGATCCCTCAGCAAAACATAGGTGATTTTATAAAGAATAATTCTTTATTTTTTCTTATTATCTGTCTTATTATTTCTTCCTTGACTCCCATATTATTATCTTTACAGGCATAAAAGGCAGGAGAGCGATCGCATACAATCAATCAGTGTAAATATCGTTTGGATATTTAATAATATCAAAAAACATATATAGTTTGATACACCTGAGGTCTTCATTTCATCTCTCACTATCACTCAGTGACTATCAACCATATTCCAACTGGTTGAGAAGATGTTTCATCTAAGCTGCTCTTTCAGCTGCCCAATCAACGAACGAATGATGCAGAATCTTGCATTTGGACTTGGGCCTCTTCCTGGCAGCCATCGCGAATATCAGACTCTGCATCATAGTAAACAATTTAAGTTTACTGACTTATGAACTTAAACTTCGGTGCAAGCTTTTCACGAAAAAGAACAAAGTATTCCAGGGAATCTTTTATTTTACTACGTTAGTAGGGTTTAAATTCGATATTGAGTTGAGTTTTTGATGCTTTCCAGCTAGTAATGTATAGTAAGTTCAAACTAATGCCAGTCTCCAGCCGTAGACACCGCGCACCTTAACTGAATGTCCGTGTTTCTTGTCCCTCAATGTTATGTCATAGCTAATTGGCTTTCACATTAGAAGAAAGGTCAAATGGCAAAACACATGCTTCCTTTTGCTACACCCACGCAATAATATATATTGAGAAATAAAATTTCCTAGGAAATCTCATTAAAAGGTAAATGAAAAATCTGTTTGAAGCCGAAAAAGTTTAAATCGGTGAACTGGAAATCTGCACAAAAGTAGCAAAATTAAAATTAAAAAAAAAAATCAAATACAGTATCTCTCTCTTCTGTTATCAATTCTATACTTAAATTTTGTAAAAAAAATCGGCACTTCTTTCTAAAGAACCTAAATGCAAATGTGCTGATAAAATTTAGAATTTAGAAAGCCAGAACACACATGTGGATGTACATAGTAGCATTAGACCAATTGCTTTTGGGGGCAGAGCGAAGCTTCAGCTGAATTTAAATAAAACAATTACTCGCCTATGAAAAGAATGAAAAGAAATAAACAACTTGCTTAGAATTGCGTAATCTGCATTTAATTAAAACAGAGTCGAAAACAAGACAGAAGACCCAAGCGCACAACCGCTGGCTACGCTGTGCCTTTAAACTCGCTTTAGTTTGAAAGTGTAGGTATGTGCGTATGTGTCTGTGGTGTATAAGGCTACTTAGCATGATTTTTGCTGCAAAGAAAGTTGGTGTAGCTGAAGATTTCGGTTGTTTGGAATATTCGATGCACGCATTCGACGATGGAAACTTTACAATTTTCTAATTTGGGAATTTGCAAATGTTTGCTACATCCTCTGCATGCGTGCGTGCGTGCGTGTGTGTGCATTAGTAGGCGTCAGTGTACGGCTGCGCATTTACGAAAGGCTGCTACAAAGGGTTCAAGCTTGTCGAAGTTGAAATTTGGCAATAGCAAAATTGTATCTTTGTGCTATAAATGGCTACTGCTGCATTCGATTTAAGCTATTTTAGTTCGTATGTATGTGTGTGTAGGTGCGTGTGCGTCTAGCTAAGCAAAAGTTTGTTTATATTTGGTTGGTTGAAATTTTAATTACCATTTGCCAACGCTCAGGGACTGGGATTGGGCATTGGACCCAAAGCAGTTTGGCATGCAAATAAGCATTAAATGTTTTCTATGTAAAGAGTTCTGAGGAAAATGTGAATGTGTATAAGTACATATGTCTGTGTATGAATGTGTGTACACTTAAACATATTATTTTGCTACAATTTCGCACATATTTTCATTAATATTCTAACGATTCAAAGAAAAGAAGAATATTTTGTGCATTTTGATATACATACAGTCACTATATGTGTTTATACGTATTTGTTGTAGTTGCAGTTTGAGCTATCTATTTAATATTAATTACATTATGAATGCAAGTTAATTAAAATTGTGAAATTTAGACGATCTTTTCGCCCATTTTCTGGTAATATGCTTCACAGCTTGAAGACAGCAAAGAGCTAAGAAAGAGATAAATAATTTTTGAATACTTTTCGGTAGTCAAGATATTAAGAATACATTTTAAAGGATTACCCAAATCGTTATTTGATTTGAGAAGGAAAATGGAAGGGTCGGCATATGAAATCGATGACGCATTGGACACAAGTAAGTGTAAAAGAGAATATTTTTACAGAGCGCTACACGTGAATAATGTCAAAGAACCCAAAAATAGATCACTTTTCATTTAGCAGCGCACACTTGTGATAGCTCAAGATACAAAATTTCAAATATAACTAGCCGAGGAATATACAGTATGATCCACAACTTATTGCATGCCTAGCGCCCTCATCTACTTTACAAATATTAAGTTCATGGATGGGTCTATGAAAAGAAAGTGCACGAAGCAAAGCAAAATGGGAAACTTAGGAATATAATCTTTGCTTTTAACAATAATTCCTCGTTTGTGGTTTCGAGAAACTTTTCTAGCAATTTATCTAATAAACTAGCAAATCGCTCCGGCTTTGCACGGGTTTAAACAAACATGTCAAAAGTTATAAGTTTTTACACACTTATACACACTCTCCCATACATATGTAGGTACTTTCCCGTTCCTTTCGTGGGTTCATTTTAAAAAAAGTAAAATGAGGAAAATTCGAACATGAAAATATATTTGATTTGTAATGAGCTAAAACTTGATCACGACCTCTAGTCTTTGATGTCCGTTGTATTTCTCTCTGATTATGAAGGCGTTGGGAACGCTCAGAGTTCGACTCCCTAGTGCGAGCTTATATATTTCTAATATTTTGTTCTTCAAGACGCTGCACACGCTCCATACTCGACCCTCAAGCGCGTACTTGGCAGGTTTTGAAATTTTTTTCAGCAAGCGGCTGCGAGCGCTTGTTACACGACTCTCTGGCACGCGATTGCGATGCGAAGAGAATGACTTGCAAGACGATTTGCAGTTGCAGATTAAAATTCTCTATCACGGAGTCTTTTTGATACCCTCGCCTGGGAACTATTTCCAGAAAGTTGAGATTTGCAGTTGCAGATTAAAATTCTCTATCACGGAGTCTTTTTGATACCCTCACCTGGGAACTATTTCCAGAAAGTTGAGATTCTAGCAATAAATATAGCCTATGTTTTGTAGCTTTCCAATGGTGAAAGAATTTTTGAAATCGGCACAGTACTTTTTTTGAGTTAATTCATTACAAATATACATACAAATCTTTCCTCTTTATAATAGTAGTATATTATAGATAGTGAGTTCCAGAATTTCTAAACGAATTTTATTATATTAAGTCCTTCATACAATTATTTTCATTCAATATTTCCTTCAGTAATTACAAAGGTTTGCATGCGAAACAATTAAAATCCAAAAATCGTTGCCTACATTTAGGAGCAGTCGCTAAAACGCACAAAAATCAAAGAAGCGAGGAATTAAAAACGATTTTCGATTGCTGGAAATTGCTTTGAAATAGCATTTGTTAAAGCAAAACATGCCAAGCGATCTATTAAATTTTCTTTTCACTCGCTTACATTCACCTCTCACGCGTAATCAGCTTAAGTATGTAAGAGAGAAAACATATACCACACGTACTACACTTTCCTGTTGCTGGCATGCTGGTGTTGTGCTTTTCTTTTTAAATCATTTTAAATGCACAGAATTACACGTATCTACCCATCCACCGATATATACTCGTTTTAGTATTTTGTTTTTCTTTTCCTTTCTGTGCCCCACTGAACTTGTTTCATATTCTCATCTTCTACTTGAGTGACCCCACAGTGAAAATTGTCTACAAGCTACACACTTAGCTGCGCGTATGGGCGAGGGCACGACCTGTGGACGTACATACTCGTACATATGTGGAACATTACCGTTCAGCGCTTATACAATAGCGGTATTCTCTGCTGTAGCCACTTCCCGAGCACACCCACACATTAATACTTACACAGAGCAGAGCACATCAAGTACATGTTGCTCTCAATGTTTGCGGCACTTCCCTACGGTGTTCGCTTTGCCTTCGTTTTATTTTAATTCAACGTCTTTGTTTTCTCGTTTTCTACTCGTCATTGTTGTGGTCACACACACTCATACATGCACACACATACATATATATTTCACATATGCGCTCCCCCTCAAATGTATTGCTCTGAAGGCTGCTTGCTGTGGTGTTTGTGTGTGTGTGTGTGTGTGTGTGTGTGTGTGTGTGTGAGCTACGATCCCACCGTGCGGTGACTGACTAGATTTCACTTAGCCTTAACTCGACTCAACTTAACTTGACTTGCATGCTTTGCAGGGGTGCAGCAGTGCAAGCTTCTTTTTTTCGTTCTCTTGTTGTTGTATTTTTTACACGCTTTGCTTTTGCTGTTGTTATTTTTAAAACTAATGTGTATGCATTATTTGTTGTTGCTGTTTTCTTTTTTCATATGTACATACTCGTACACAGATTCATGAGTGTCGCCTCATACTGGCTGCTTGTGAAGCCATGAAAAGCAACAAAAGCGTCTGTGGCCTGCAGGCAACAAGCAAAAAGTTAATTTATTTGAATTTAAATTTACATATTTTTGTTTCTCACTTCTCCTCCACACAGCATTTGGGAATTAGAAATAATGCTTTTTCTACATTTATATTTTTTTATATGAAAATTTTAATATTTTTTCATTAAAAGGTTTTCCTTTTGTTGGTGCACGTATTTATGGAAGGTTGTGTGCATGTGGGCGTGTGCACTACTGCTTTCTGCCATTTTTGCAGGTCACATAAATTGGATTTGGCCAAAGTGGCACGCTGAGTCTGGTGGCGTGCAAATTGAAGCTTTGTTCATAATAACGAGATAATGGCGAGAATGTCGGTAATCTAGGTTAGTTGGTTAGTTAGCTCGCTAGTAAAGTGTGGGTGTTGGTTTGGCTGTGAGCTATTGCAATTAATGCAAGAAAAATATAAATATTTAAATTAGTTTACTTTTTCATTATATTGACGTGCTCCAATTTGCTAAATTTAATATTTTTAATTTAATTGAGTAAAAAATTATGTGCAAATATCAACTCCTTTTGAGATTTATAATTATTAGGGCTCTTTAGTTTGGCACAAATATTAATCTATTTTAATTTTTTGTTATTTATTAAGTCTGTAAGTTTTATTAAACCGCTTTAGTTCAATACCCGTATTGACCCATCACCACCGTTTGATCTTCGCGCTTAAATGTAGGCAACGATGACGAGTGAAGTTGAAATCCGGATGTCTGTCCGACCGTCTCTCTGTGCCTCTGTCCGTGCAAACGTTAACTTGAGTAAAAATTGAGATATCTTAATGAAACTTAGAACACATATTCTTTGGCACCCTGAGGAGGTTGCTTTCGAAGATCGGTCCACTGACACGCCCACAAAATGGCGAAAACCGAAACTACATAAAGTGTCATAACTATGCCATAAATAAAGTTATGAAAGTAAAATTTAGTACAAAGGATCGCATTAGGGTGGGGCATATTTGGATGTAATTTTTTTGGGAAGTGGGCGAGACCCCGCCCTCAAATAGGTTTTTTGTATTTATCTCGCAAATCAATAAAGCTATATAAATCAAACTTTCTGCAGTCGTTTTTTTTAGCCACTTCTTAATGCAGTCCAAAAATGAAAGAAATCGGATAATAACCACGCCCACCTCCCATACAAAGGTTAAGTTGAAAATTACTAAAAGTGGGTTAACTCGCTAAGGAAAAACGTCAGAAACACTAAATTTCACATAAGCAATAGTAGATAGAAGCTGAACTCAGATTTTTTTACAAAATGGAAAATGGGTGTGGCATCGCCTACTTATGGGTCAAAAACCATACCTCAGGAACTACTCGACCGATTTCAATGAAACTAGATTTGTAATAGTTTCCTTACATCCCAATGCTATGTTGTGAGTATAGGCCAAATCTGTTTACAACCACGCCTACTTCCTATATAGCAGAACTTTGAAGACGATCTGAATCGCTTACTTTACAATATATAAAGTAAGCACTAGTGAAGATATCGGTGCAGAACTTTGCACAAATACTTCGTTTATAGTGTGGCAGCCCCATTCTAAAAATCGCCGAAATCGGACCATAGGTTTTCAAGGCCCTATATATCGAACATGAGGACTTCGGTGCTTCTAACCTAATATTGGGGGTTTCCAACTTTCAATGGGCTTTATACAATATATATGACGAATATGTGGGTCAAATTGTGTATTATTAATATATATAAAGTTAAATAAATAAATTGCGAGAGTATGAAATGTTCGGTTACACCCATACGAATTGTAATCATGTGGCAGCACTCTTCAATAATATTTTCAACAGTAAGCTTTATTAAACCTCTTTAGTTTAATACCCATATTGACCCATCACCGACGTTTTATCTTCGCGCTTATATGTAGGCAACGATTATCATAGATATCTGGTTTGTGGATAATCTTACTATTGTATCACTCTCGACGAACGAAAATCAAATTCTACAAGTCGCTTATTATTCCCGTACTGCTTTATGGTGCAGAAGCATGGACGATGTCAACATCCGATGAGACGACTCTTGATGTTTTCGAGAGAAAAGGTTTGCGCAAGATTTATGGTCCTCAGAAATTGGCAACGGCGAATGCCGCAGACGATGGGACTAGGAACTGTATGAGTTATACGATGAGATTGACATAGTTAAGAGATTGTTCTCTACAAATTGGTGTACAAGTGAAAGGAATGATTGACCTAAATACTACATTTAGAGTGATTTTTCCTTAATAAGGTCGTAGATATAATAAAGATGAAGACAAAGAATTTTTATTTTTTTTCTAAATTAGTTTTTATGGTATTAAGTCACATGTTAAACATTTTCACTATACTTAACATAAGCCAAATCTAATCTTACTTCACCACATTTTATCTAACCTTGGCAAAATTTCATCATACCGAATTGACTACTACACTTACCAAAATTTAAATCTCATTCATATTACGCATTTTTAAATCAGGCATTAAAATTGACTACACTATAAAGCAACAATAAATAATTATATCTTTCAATGAATATATTAAATACTCACATTTTTATAGTCTTGTTGAAGTTATAAAATTATTATTGGTCTACTTTTTCCTAACAACTTAAATGACGAAGTATATAAAAAGTATATGCCACAAGAAGAAATATCGAATTTTTATGACACCCACTTTGCCAGCATAATAAACATTTAATATGGAAAAAATCGAGAAAAATCATGGAATTTACATTGGTATTTGTCACCTCAGCTAAAAAAACGCACTTTTTAATTAACACACCCATAACAAAGTCATTTAAATTGAGCGGGCAGCGAGGCGATGACGACGCTGAAAAAATACCGTATGAAAAAGCGATTAAAGCAAATGAAAAATCGCATTTAACTTGTTCGGTTGCTATTAAGTTCCCGCATTTAATTGTTTATTGCTGTCGTCATGCCGGTGACATTTTTCATTTGCATTTAATTCAATACGCGCGCGCACACACCGCTGCGCAGACAAAGGGGCAATGAAAGGTGGCGGCATTAAAAAGAAAACAATGTAGACAATAAAATTTATACAGCGAAGCGTGCAAACAAAGGAGAAGCGATGAAAATAGCGAAAAGCGTGAAATATGAATTGCTGGCGACAGTCGAGCTGCGTGCCGCAGTGTGTGTGTTGGTGTGTGAGTGTGCAGACAGTTTTTCCCGTTTTGTTGCAGTTTTTTTTAATTAAATGGTAATCATACACCTTCGTGCTGGCTACACACGCACCCGCATTCATACAAATTTACGTGAGAATTGTAAAAAGTTGTTGAGCAAACTCATTAGCGTTTAAGTGGTTTTGAAGCGAACGAACTAAGCAAAGTTGGCAGGCGAATAGGTATGCGGAATTGATATAATCACAAGTGCTAGATGAGTGAGAAGGTGTGTGCGCTTGGCTCAAGAGGTCGCTGATTTCCTTGAATATTTATTGAGAGGGTTGGAAAAATAATGGCGCTGACACAGATTGTCAGAGTTTGTGAAATCCAGTGAGGTTGGAGTGTTAAAGTGACTCAAAATCTGTCAAAATATTACTGAAAATTTAATTTTTGTATATTAGCGAAGTTATAAAATAATTTTACAAACAAAAATATGTAAAGAAATTAAAAAAAAGATGCGTGGAGTCCCTACGCGCGGAAGAAGTTATACTTCTTAGTGATATTCCAAGAAATGCATATCATTTTGTATGAAAGAAAAGTAGCGAGAGGGAAAGGATAAAAATATGATGGAGTGACCAACACTTTCTTAAATTCACATTTCATAAATTTATTATGATCATTTTATAAAGCAAAGTCCATATCAATTATCATTTCTGGGTTCTGTCGGATTGATATCTATAATATTTACAATTGAATTATGATAACTAAAATACGATATGAAATGTGTTACATCTATTTTATCTATATTTCTCGCGAATACCGCATCAATAGTCATACCTCCTTGCATCGTAGGATCATTTCTTCCATTGATCATTTCTAATGAAAATTTCTCTCTTAGGAATGCCAGTAATGGTTCAGCTTCTGGCAATGAGAAATTTACATTGAAATCTCCCACAAGGAGGACCGACATGATTTCTAATATGCCACAAGACAAAATTAGAAATGAAGTTCATAAACCTCACGCTATAAGATAAAACGATATACCTCCTCAGCGCGGGTGCTAATGCTTTCGATTTGCAAAGAAAATAAATGAAGACTGACTACAGAAATGATCCTGTGAAGTATAGTCTTAACTTTTCAACGGCCAACGCAGAGTATTTCAACCAGAAGTCACACAAAATAGTTGAGAATTCGCAGAAATGAAACGGAAACGAAAGAAAAATAATTTAACGGGTGATTTTTTAAGAGCTTGATAACTTTTTAAAAAAAAAAAACGCATAAAATTTGCAAAATCTCATCGGTTCTTTATTTGAAACGTTAGATTGGTTCATGACATTTACTTTTTGAAGATAATTTCATTTAAATGTTGACCGCGGCTGCGTCTTAGGTGGTCCATTCGGAAAGTCCAATTTTGGGCAACTTTTTCGAGCATTTCGGCCGGAATAGCCCGAATTTCTTCGGAAATGTTGTCTTCCAAAGCTGGAATAGTTGCTGGCTTATTTCTGTAGACTTTAGACTTGACGTAGCCCCACAAAAAATAGTCTAAAGGCGTTAAATCGCATGATCTTGGTGGCCAACTTACGGGTCCATTTCTTGAGATGAATTGTTCTCCGAAGTTTTCCCTCAAAATGGCCATAGAATCGCGAGCTGTGTGGCATGTAGCGCCATCTTGTTGAAACCACATGTCAACCAAGTTCAGTTCTTCCATTTTTGGCAACAAAAAGTTTGTTAGCATCGAACGATAGCGATCGCCATTCACCGTAACGTTGCGTCCAACAGCATCTTTGAAAAAATACGGTCCAATGATTCCACCAGCGTACAAACCACACCAAACAGTGCATTTTTCGGGATGCATGGGCAGTTCTTGAACGGCTTCTGGTTGCTCTTCACCCCAAATGCGGCAATTTTGCTTATTTACGTAGCCATTCAACCAGAAATGAGCCTCATCGCTGAACAAAATTTGTCGATAAAAAAGCGGATTTTCTGCCAACTTTTCTAGGGCCCATTCACTGAAAATTCGACGTTGTGGCAGATCGTTCGGCTTCAGTTCTTGCACGAGCTGTATTTTATACGGTTTTACACCAAGATCTTTGCGTAAAATCTTCCATGTGGTCGAATAACACAAACCCAATTGCTGCGAACGGCGACGAATCGACATTTCACGGTCTTCAGCCACACTCTCAGAAACAGACGCAATATTCTCTTCTGTACGCACTGTACGCATTCGTGTGGTTGGTTTAATGTCCAATAAAGTAAACTGAGTGCGAAACTTGGTCACAATCGCATTAATTGTTTGCTCACTTGGTCGATTATGTAGACCATAAATCGGACGTAAAGCGCGAAACACATTTCGAACCGAACACTGATTTTGGTAATAAAATTCAATGATTTGCAAGCGTTGCTCGTTAGTAAGTCTATTCATGATGAAATGTCAAAGCATACTGAGCATCTTTCTCTTTGACACCATGTCTGAAATCCCACGTGATCTGTCAAATACTAATGCATGAAAATTCTAACCTCAAAAAAATCACCCGTTACAATCATATATATGCTAAATATGATTCAAGAGGTAATTAAAGCCCAAAACCAAATGTTGCAAACTTTTTTAAGTAAAAAATGAGCGTACTTAACATTTGTATATGGAATGCTAATGGTGTTAACCAACATAAATTGGAGCTTATTAGATTTCTGAATGAAAATAATGTAGATGTAATGCTGTTGTCAGAAACCCATCTTACGAATAAAAATAATTTCTTTATACTGGAGTATAGACTCTATGTTACAAATCACCCAGATGGAAAGGCACATGGTGGAACAGCAGTGTTAGTTAGAAAACGATTAAGCCACCACGCATTAGAATCTCATGCTACAGCGCAGTTACAAGCTACAACAATATCTATAAAAAATCGTTGCGGAGACTTAAACCTGACGGCTATATACTGTCCACCTCGTTTTAAAATTACAGAGAGTGAATGTAAAGACTTTTTTGAAACGCTAGGTCATAGATTTCTAGCAGGTGGAGATTACAATGCAAAACATATGTATTGGGGCTCACGACTTATTAATTCGAAAGGACGACAGCTGTATCATACTATTATAAATAGGCGCAATAACCTTGATATAATATCCCCGGGTAAGCCGACATATTGGCCTATCGCACATAACAGTAGATACATGTACTGACCTATCTTCTGATCACTCTCCTATACTAATAAAGTTATGTGAACAACCCATATTTATTGAAAAGAAAGTGGGCCTAACATCTCACAAAACGAACTGGCTAAAATACAAAAAATACGTGAGTAGCCACATTAATATTGAATTCAAAATAAATAAAGAAGGAGATATTGACGAAACTATAAGGGAACTCAATGATATAATTATTAACGCAGCGGTCTTAGCAACACCAAAGAAAAGCTATAAGCCACTTGGTCTCAGGAAAATCAGTAATAGAGAAATAGAACAGCTTGTAAATGAAAAAAGGCGTGCTAGACGAGAATGGCAGATAAATCGCTCCCCATCCACTCACCTTCAATTGAAATCTGCTGTACGCAAATTAAAAAAAACGCTTAAACGCGAGGAAGAACACAACAATGAAATATATATAAAGAAGCTGTGTCCAAACTCAAGCAAGCAAAATTCACTTTGGAAAGCCCAAAAGTCCATGAAGCCACCAGTCGACTCCAACATGCCTATACGAGACTTGGGGGGAAATTGGGCTCGAAGGGACGAGGAAAAGGCTACTTGTTTTGTAAATCACCTAGAAAAGGTATTTCAACCAAATTGCCCAAAGAATAACTTTAAATTGTCAATCTTACCTAACACAGCAAATGAGTCGCCCGAGTCCTTTAAGTCTTCACCTTCTGAAATTATTGGCATCATAAAAGAACTTAATCCAAAAAAGTCGCCAGGACATGATAATATCACCCCAAAATTGCTAATTGAGTTACCAAATATTGCTGTAGAGGTGCTCTCTTTGCTCTTCAATGCAATTCTAAGTTTCGGATACTATCCAATTTCGTGGAAAAAATCGCAGATTATCCTGATAGATAAACCTGGGAAAGACTTGACACAGCCGTCTTCATACAGACCAATCAGTCTTCTACCCTGCCTTTCGAAAATATTTGAAAATGTGGTGCTATCAAAGATGTCTGCTTTCCTCCACGAAAATAATGTAATACCAACGCACCAATTCGGGTTTCGTGCAAAACATAATACAATAGAACAAGTAAATAGAATAACTAACGAAATAAGAAAAGCATTCGAGCACAGAGAGTACTGTTCAGCTATATTTCTAGACGTAGCTCAGGCATTTGATAAGGTGTGGCATGAAGGGCTTTTATATAAGATTAAAAACATTCTACCTTTAGAATTGTATAAAATATTGGAGTCTTATTTAAAAAATAGACAATTTACGGTTAAAGTGGGAGATTTTATATCTGATGAACGACAAATAAGGGCTGGTGTACCACAAGGCAGTGTTTTAGGCCCAACTCTGTACATCATATATACTGCTGATCTTCCAACAGCTAATAATGTTTTGACATCAACTTTCGCGGATGACACAGCTTTAGTGAGCCGTAACAAATGCCACATTATAGCATCAAGAATATTATCGGAGCACTTAAGATCTGTCGAAGAATGGCTAGCCAACTGGCGTATAAATGTGAATGAACAAAAGTGTAAGCACGTTACATTTTCGCTAAGACCAAAAATGTGCCCGGCAGTAAAAATTAACAATATTCTAGTGCCTCAAGTGAATTAAGTTACCTATCTTGGTATTCACTTAGATAGAAGGCTTACATGGAGAAAACATATATCTAGTAAAATAACGTGCATGTAGATAAGAGCTGCAAATTTAAATTGGCTTTTAAATAAAAACTCTAAACTTAGCCTAGACAACAAAGTGCTTTTATACAATGCGGTCATAAAGCCGATTTGGATGTATGGCATTCAACTGTGGGGTACGACCTGTGCAACTAATATTGATATAATACAAAGGTTCCAATCGAAAATGCTTAGATCAATCACGTGCTCACCATGGTACATTCGCAATGAAAATATCTATAAAGTTCTTGGTATCCCTATGGTGAAGAAAGCAGTAGAGGACAGCAGATTGAAATATATATCTAAACTCCGTGATCACCCAAACCCATTGGCTAATGCCTTAGTACATTCCTGCGATCAAACACGCCTAAAAAGAAGGGATATGCCTGCGTACTAAAGAGCAACGTTTCACCAATACAGCTCAATCACTTGTTTGAGCTTGTCTAGTTTTTTAAATAGTTTTAAGATTTTATAACTTATTGTTAGGCTTAAAGTAAAAGCAGATTCAATAAATAAAGAAATATTGAAAAAAAAAAATACATATGCGTACACATGTGAATATGTCACCAACCAAAAATTGAAACATTGTTCTACAAAAATAAGAATTGCTCAAATAGCATAATCATGGCAAGTGCTTTAAGTTCTCTGCTTTACTCTCATTAACTCTCTCTCTCTCTCTCTCTCGCGTTAATTGTTCAACGCTTTCCCTCTCCACTGAAGTGTTAAACAATTATCGCAACCTTTTCCGAAGTCGTAACGGGTGATTTTTTTGAGGTTAGGATTTTCATGCATTAGTATTTGACAGATCACGTGGGATTTCAGACATGGTGTCAAAGAGAAAGATGCTCAGTATGCTTTGACATTTCATCATGAATAGACTTACTAACGAGCAACGCTTGCAAATCATTGAATTTTATTACCAAAATCAGTGTTCGGTTCGAAATGTGAAATCCGCTTTTTTATCGACAAATTTTGTTCAGCGATGAGGCTCATTTCTGGTTGAATGGCTACGTAAATAAGCAAAATTGCCGCATTTGGGGTGAAGAGCAACCAGAAGCCGTTCAAGAACTGCCCATGCATCCCGAAAAATGCACTGTTTGGTGTGGTTTGTACGCTGGTGGAATCATTGGACCGTATTTTTTCAAAGATGCTGTTGGACGCAACGTTACGGTGAATGGCGATCGCTATCGTTCGATGCTAACAAACTTTTTGTTGCCAAAAATGGAAGAACTGAACTTGGTTGACATGTGGTTTCAACAAGATGGCGCTACATGCCACACAGCTCGCGATTCTATGGCCATTTTGAGGGAAAACTTCGGAGAACAATTCATCTCAAGAAATGGACCCGTAAGTTGGCCACCAAGATCATGCGATTTAACGCCTTTAGACTATTTTTTGTGGGGCTACGTCAAGTCTAAAGTCTACAGAAATAAGCCAGCAACTATTCCAGCTTTGGAAGACAACATTTCCGAAGAAATTCGGGCTATTCCGGCCGAAATGCTCGAAAAAGTTGCCCAAAATTGGACTTTCCGAATGGACCACCTAAGACGCAGCCGCGGTCAACATTTAAATGAAATTATCTTCAAAAAGTAAATGTCATGAACCAATCTAACGTTTCAAATAAAGAACCGATGAGATTTTGCAAATTTTATGCGTTTTTTTTTTTAAAAAAAAGTTATCAAGCTCTTAAAAAATCACCCTTTATAAGAAGTATGACTTTAAAAACTGTATAAATCAATCTGATTTCAATTCTTCTGCTGAATGTTACGTATACGCACTGTATCCAACTCTGGGTAGATATATGCATTCAAGTCGATTACAATGTTAGAATTTTATTTTGTATTCAAGAATTTTAATTTTTCTAGTGTTAAGTAGAACATCCTTTATAAGCAGCATATACTTGAAGAAAATCTTAAAACTATCTTTCCCTTCGCTTGCATACAAACAAACTTTCTGTGCAAATTACTTCTGAAAGTAATTTTCACAACAAATGTAAATAGCAAGTAAATAACAACAAAGAGTTGAAGACGCTGGACAGCTGGTGGCCTTCAATGACAACGCAAGATGTAGTACTACAATAACAACTACTCTTTGTACGGACCAAGCGACCACGCCTGCCATCAACGTCGCTGCAATGACACGCTGCCAGTCAACAGCTGTAATGCAAGAAAATATGCGAATAAAAGAATTGTTTCGGTTTTTTCCGCTGCGAATGTCCAAACTACAACAATAATGGGAAAGTTAATAAAATGTTTTGTTAAGTAGTAAGTATGTAGCGGTTTAAGGAAGGCAGCAAGTTGTGGTAGTAAATAAAATTTTACGCATGTGCAAGTATCGGCAATGAATTGCAGAAGCCAAGGAATGTGTTGCTGATAATTATTTCAGCTTTTCAGTTTGTGGGTAACTTACTATATGAAAAATTATGTTTATCTTACTGCTAATTACAACAACTTTTTTTAAGAAAAAAATCTTCCCTGGTGTTTTATAGTTTAAAAAATTTGACGCTAAAAGGATTTTTCTGAATTTTAACGGTATTTAAAAGTTGGTTGTAAGTAAAAAACGTAAAAATTACAAATTTTTAAAATTTCATCCGTGAGTAATTACTACACTATCACAGTCAAGCAGCAGCATATAGCTATAGTATGTTTTTTTTAATTTCATGGTCATTATACTCTCGCAACAAAGTTGCTAAAGAGAGTATTATAGTTTTGTTCACATAACGGTTGTTTGTAACACCCAAAACTAAATGAGTTAGATATAGGGTTAAATATACCAAAGTGATCAGGGTGAATAGAGGAGTTTAAATTCGAATGTCTGTCTGTCTGTCCGTCCGTCCGTCCGTCTGTGCAAGCTGTAACTTGAGTAAAATTTAAGATATCTTGATGAAACTTGGAACACTTGTTGCTTGGCACCATAGGAAGGTTGCTTTTGGATGAGCAAAATCGGACCACTGCCACGCCCATAAAATGGCGAAAACCGAAAACACATAAAGTGCCATAACTAAGCCATAAATAAAGCTATGGAAATAAAATTTGGTACAAAGGATTGTTCTAGGAAGGGGCATATTTGGATGTAATTATTTTGGGAAAGTGGGCATGGTCCCACCCCCTACTAAGTTTTTTGTACATGTTTCGTAAAGCTATATCAACGAAAAAGCTATATCAACGAAATTTTCAGGAGCTGTTTTTTCTGGCATTTCCTTATATAGTCCAAAAATGGAGAAAATCGGATTATTACCACCCATACAAAGGTTATGTTAAAAACGACTAAAAATGATTTAATTCAGTAAGGGAAAATACTAGATACCTTAAATGTCATTATAAAGAAGATACAGAAATTTTAAGTGGGTGTGGCTCCTCCCACTTATGGGTCAAAAATCATATCTCCGAAACTACTCGACCAATATCAATGAAATTTGGTTCGTAATATTTTCCTTGCATCTCAACGATATGTTGTGAAAATAAGCCAAATCGGTTCACAACCTCGCCTAATTCCTATATACCAGAACTTTGAAGTTTATCTGAATCGTTTACTTTACAATATATAAAGTAAGCATTAGTGAAGATATCGGAACAGAACTTTGCACAAATACTGCATTTATAGTGTGGCAGCCCCTTTCTAAAAATCGCCGAAATCGGACTATTGGTTTTCAAGGCCCCATATATCGAACATGAAGACCTCGGTGCCTCTAACCTAATATTAAGGTTTCTAACTTTCAATGTTTTTTTACTTTTTACCATATATATGACGAATATGTGGGTCAAATTGTCTATTATATAATATTAAATAAATAAATTGCGAGAGTATAAAATGTTCGGTCACAACCGAACTTAGCCCTACCTTACTTGTTTTTATTTAATAGTTGATTTTTCCTTTTCTTCCTCTTTGGAGTTGCTTTCTCATGACTTTTTTTTATTTAGGAATAAACTCTTCCTACTTATGGTAATATATTTCCCTATCTGTAATAATTTCTCATATACCAGCTCTTGGATGATGTTTTAGAAACAATATTCTCTCTAGTAGTTTTGCGAGTTCTCTAACCCAGAGGAGCGTCAGGATACCGAAAAGAATAACCATGAAGGGAGTGATGGCATTGTTTATCTTGAGTTGTAAACATTTTATTGTTTCGGTGCCTCGAATGCCTTTTGGATTATGAAGACATAACGGCATCTGTTCCACAACTTACTTCTTTCTTATTCTTATTGGAACCATTATCCTTCAGCATAATACGTTTGTATATATCAATAGTTATTCACAAATTTTGGATCATAATCCTTGAAAATTTATCGAAGAATAAATTTTGAAAATTTCAATTCCATAAAACTGAGCTTATGAGGATGAAAAGGAGGGGGACTTACATATGTTAAAGGGACAAAATTAAATTCGAGAAAATTCGAGTCGATATTCCCCTGTTTTTCTGGGAAAGCTTTATCAATTCGAATTATAAACGTTTGCTCTGCATTATATGTCACGTAATCGACACACAATTAGTTAAAATAATTGTTTACTGTATATTTAGAATTTATTTGAGAATTATCAGTATAGTGTTTAACGTGCTCTCAACTGAGTAAAAATGTACTTTTGCTCAACTACAATAAATGAATGTCCTTCATTTGTTTATGATTTTTTTTTTACTTTTTAAGTTTATGAAAAATCAAATTTGGTTCTGCGACTTCTTAAAGTGAGTTTTTGAAGAATTTTACTTGCTATTGGAATTTAGCAAAAACAAAAAAAAACATTAAAAAAATGCATGTCAATTATTATGTTGTGCAGTCATTTCGTTCTACACTCTAACTAAATATGAATTTCTTGCGTGAAAATATGCGCCCAAGCACCGAGAAGAAAGCAAATACATTGCCTAAGAAGATGTAGGTGCGTGTAAATATGCATAAAAGAAAAATTCCCTTGTCCATGCAAAAATATTTATTGGTCCTTTATATGGAAATATTCAACTTTCTTATGAGCGCACACATTTACATACACTTGAGACTGCATGCACACGCACAAAAACTGAGCTATATATAAATATATTATTTTATATATGTATTTGACTGTGTTTGTGTGCTTGTGTAGAGCGCCTTGAACCCATCCTTCAGTTATTTACATATTTTGCCTATAACTTTCAAAGTATGCAAGTTATTTTGCCTTTTCATTGCGCGCGCACAAAAGTATGCAACGGCAACGGTAGTGGCAGCATTTGCAAAACGAAATGCGAGCAAAACAACAACGGCAACAACTCATACATACCACGAACATTGTAGTTTCAGCAGGGCGTCAGTTAGTCAGTCACTTAGTCATTTCGCTCATTTCCTGCGCCACAACTGGAACTTTGCGTCAAGCGAAATGTGCGGAAAAAAAAAAGAAAAATCATAATAAAAGCAGCAAAAAGAATGCGAAAAAATTAAACTTGGCAATGAAAAGGCATTGAGCGAGGTGTGTGTGTGGTGTGTCTACATACAGTTATTTAGAAATATGTGGCGCATTCTCTGTGCAGTTGTGGTGCGTATGTGTGTATGTGTGTGCCGTTGTACTTGTAATGCGCGCTCGCACTCGAATACCAAGTGGAAATCCATTAAAATTCCATCTCAAAGCATTTTCCTTTCGCATTCTTATTCCACTTCTTCGGCGTCGCTCAACACCGCTCGCCTCCCAACACCCGATCGCCTTTTATGAAGCTGATTTTACTGCAGCATTTATAAGTATGTGTGCGTATATATAATTTTCTATTCAAGTATTATTTCTTTTACTGCCATCGCTTTGACGGCTGTCGCCTTTGCCAGTGTCTTCGTTTGCTGTCCCTCCTTCACCCTTTGCCTCCACCTCCACTGCTGTCTGCTCGCATTCGCTGGCGTTATGCGAGAATTCAACATTTTCGAAATTCAAATTCAGTTATTTTCCCCACTATGATACTTTCATACCTCTCACGCACACAGTCACACATATTTTTGCGCTCCAACGCGCTCACACACACACACACAAACACCGTTACAAGCGACTGCTGTGAGCGCATAATTTCAAAGTGTTTTATTTGCATTCACATGCCGTTATGTGTAGCATACTTCTGTTTTATTGCAATATTTGTGCGAAATAAAATTGCAAAAATGAAAATGAAAAAAAAATAAACTGTAAACGATGAATTATAAAAGTAGTTCGTAAAGAAAATTTGCTTTCTCACTGCTTTTTATTAAGTGCGAATTTTGCATTTGCAAGTTTTCGAATCTCAACGCGTTGCAAATAATTTATTTTTACGTTTTTGCATATAAGTGCTATTTACTTCGTGCCATTATCAGTATACTGTTCGCTCACACATAGCGATTTTCATCTGCATTCATTCGTTTTTACTTGTGCATAGTGTAGAACATTCTTTGTTTTCACAAGGTTTTCAGACAATTAATTAAAATAAAGAAAATTAGCATAAGCGTAATATTACCTCATCACACTTTCATTAACTCTTTTAGCTTTGACGCGTTTGGATAATATAGTAGTAGTTAGTGTAATGAGGGTTTTACTGCAGCATCTCTGCGCTTCAAGTTAAGAAGGTAGTCAAGCTTTTATTATAAATTGAAAGGGCAATACAGTAAAGTGGCATTGATGTTATGAAGAACGTATAATTTTTGAAGAAATTATAGAACTCTTATCTCATACAAGGTCTGTGAATATATAAATTGATCAATATTTCAGTCCTTATTCTTATTCCACAAAGTTTTGGCCCATTTTTTTTAAGTCTAACTGTTCAGAGCCGTCTGACTTGTTGACATAGTCTATTGAAAATAATAATTTGATTCAGATAGATAAAAGTTGCACTAATTCATATATCTGATTCGTTCCAAAAAAATCGTTTCCATTGCTGTAAGGTTTATAACATGGAATAACTCCAACTAGTTTCGGTTGATATTAATATGAGTCGAACTCCATTTATTCATGACTGACAACAACTTTGGCTTCATATTCAGTTAAAAAAATAGGAAGCCATAGTTCAACAAACAAAGGAAACGAAGGTGATCTCTTCAGATTTGTTCATAATTATTTTAAATAATTTAAATTAAATTTGACAATTTGGCTCAGTGCGGTTGATGATTTATTCGATAGTGGATAGCAATGTTCGCACAAAGCTAAAAGTTGTATTAGATTACAAACAAATGATGTTCACAAGAAGTCGCTAGTAGAGTATATGTAATTCTTGTTCGACGAACGTGACAAATTTGAAACTATTGCAGGACGAGTTCAGCTCTTATGGTTTTAGTATATCCGTATTACAGAGATAGCTTAATATTTTCTAAATACATAGTTATTACTAATCACTCGAAAAGACACCGTACCGTACCGTGTTATGGAATTGTTCATAGATATTCATCAGACAGCCTGGTGATCACGTAATTAGGGACACAACTTTTTAGTTTGAAACATTGGCGTATTTTATAATTAAGAGGCTGAATATTTTTTAAACGTATGTTATGTTACGTAATGTTACTTATTATCTATTACTTACCGATTAATTGAAAAAATCGACAAAAACAATGCTTTCATAACCGTAATATTTTCGGAGGAAAATCAAGTTTTAACACACTTAGAAGTGTTTCTTACAAGTTTTTGGCCGTTATCCAGCATGAAAATGTAACATGAAATTTCCTCAACCATGTATTTTTTCCAAAAATTTTAAGGATTTTACGATATGCTCCTTTGTGAATTGAATACGGCGTATACATTTTTTTACACGTGCGTTTTTTTTTCTATTAATGTATGCTTGTAGTTAATTTTCATGAAAATAACATCTGAAGGTAAGTATTGATAACCGTGAACCACCGATTTTAAACACAAAAGTTCTATCGCTACAGCTCGAATCGACTTTTTCCCTTAACGTACTCGTAAATTTCCAGTTTCCAAAGTTCTGGAGGTTAACTCATTTCCGGCTCATATATAAAAGTGTTTTATATTAATTTGAAGGTTTAGGTTACACACAAATTATTTACATAATTTTCTAAAATATTTCGGGTTAAAGTACTGAGTATTCAACAAAAACACTTTGTCTCCTTAATTATGTGTCCAAGCGGTAGCACACCCAAAATGCAACTAATTCGATAAAACACAGAATTTCAGGAAAAGTGTGCAATTTACAGCGGGTTCCTGCGTGAAAATTTAATGCAAAAAACATTTAGCTGAAATTAGTGTTTTTTGAATTTATATTGTCCCTAATTAAACCGGTCAACAAAAAAAATATTTTTTTTGGGGTTTTTGTTCTCATGTTTGAATTCTGATTCTAGACATTGAAAAACATTTAAATATTAATCTTTAGTTCTTTAAGTTTGCTTTGGGCTGATCTACATCGATAAGTATATTTTAATTTATTTCAATCAAAGATGGCAGCACTTTGATTAATCCGAAAGTAAAATGTATTATTATTTGTAAGAGCCACAGTAGTGAATGTTAACCTGTTTATTATAGCTGTAACAACAATATTAGTGTATTACTCAGTTAAAAAATGGCATACATGTCAGTGTAAAAATGATGTTGATTCATTCTGTTTTATTTGCGGTGAATTTATTAAAGTTATAAGTAAAAAATTTGCTTTATCAACAATTTTGAAACTTTGCAAGCCTATGAAGCCTATTTTAACCTAAAAGTCAGTAATCAAAATAATCGATAGTGAAATTGTAGAAAAAATATAAAAATTAGTCATTTCTGCTTAAAAATCGAAAAATTGCTCTAAATTCTACGAAAGCAACCTTTTTCCGGAAAAAAATTGTTTCCTTATTTTTGTCATAGGAGAAACTAAAATTTAACATGTAGATGTCAGACCCAAAAATCGCGTTGACCGGTGTTATGTGATCACCAGTGTATCTGCTTATTCAATACATGTATGTATGTACATATGTATATATAGAAAATTGTGAAAAAGGATTTAAAGTGCGTTTAAGATTAATGAACGACATGTTGTAATGGAATAAATATTAAATCATAGTCTAGTCCACGTTTTTTATCGAACAAATTCTGTATTTTTTTGTCACAGGACCACTGCAGTATAAGTTCCTTTGACAACTTTTTCTTTTTCATTTTTTTTTTTTTTTTTTTTTTCTGAACCATCAACATCTCAAGAATATTGTGTGAAAGTTTTAGGTCATTCGGAGAAAAACTAACGAAGTTACAGCAGGTTGAATAACGGTACCTCCAGCTACCTGCGCGGAGTGTACAAAACTTTGAATCGATTTTCCCAGATATGTCATTTTTAAAGTCGGTGACCAGCCTACAGAAAAAACTACTGCATCGATCGTTTTGAAATTTTGAACAAATATTCTACATATATATAGCTCTCGAATGATGTCGAGTTTTTCCAAAAAATTTTAATTACTAACAATTTTACAATAACAAATAGGTCGATTTTTTCGTCTAAAATCGTCATTTTGGCTTAAAAATTGTACCAAAAATTGAAAAATTAAAAAAACTCGACGTCAATTGAAAGAATAACTAATAAACTAAAGAAAACATTTTGATTTTTTGGTTTCGGATGATCCAGTGATGCTGTAGGCTGGTCACCGCACAGCAACTTCTTTTCGAGGTGCCTGCAGAGATCGACGATAAATCCGTTATTCCTCGCTTACGCTGTTTTATGATACAGTCAAGATTTCTCAAAATCTATTGATTTCGTCATTTAAATTTATTCAAATATGATCTCAAACAACATTTCAAGTTTAAATTAAGTAAAGCATTTTCAACAATAAAATTTTCGAATATTCAAAGATACCTCTTATAAATTAGTTCATGCTTATATTGAATATTCAATGTCACATTAAAATGCGCTGTCTCTAAAAATTACACTGTGGGAAGAACAAATGACATTAGTAAAAGGTGTTAATGTCGTAATTCAAGTTGACATTTTGCACATTAACAACTTCACTGAGGGTAATTATAGTAAATCAATGTTCCCTTGCTCTTACTTCGAAACGCAAATGACTGTGATAATGTGCATACCTTATGTACGTAGTTATATGTAAGGCGTGACATTTTCGGTGACTTGCGACACGCAGTTTAATTTAATGTGCTGTCGGGCAACAATAAAATGCTATCGTAATTGGTCAGTTATTTTTTCCACCCTACTCTTATCAATTCTCCTGAAGGAAATTCAACAATACGAGACTGTCTTGTGCGGTGGTAACAAATTGCAGGAGAGGAAATGAGTGAAAACTTGCAGATATTTAAAGGTGAAGTAGGAAATTTAAAATCAAGTTTGCAACGAAAAATATATATAATAGTTAAAGACTTCTAAAAATAAACAAATTTATATTAATTTAGCCAGAATTCTCTTCCACTATCACTAATATTTCCATTTTCATTTGCGTTTAATATTTATATAAATATATAAATATATAATATGCCTCTCACATCCGACAAATCGAAATATACAAACGCTTTTACCCACCAACATCAACTACTTTAAACACCATTACCCCTCCCTTTCATTGTTTCTGCTATTACAATAAAGCATATGTTTGTCCTAGAGCGCAATGGCAAAAGCAATAGTTGCTAGCGAATTATTCCACTTCCCAAACGCCTAAATGTATGCTACTGTCATGCAGTTAATTGTAATGAAATGAACTCGGTCAGCTATTTGTTTAGTGTACAGTTAGTTTATGCGGCACAAAGTGCTGGGAGCGTCGGTAAACTGGTGACTGTTTCTGATTACCGTTATTATTGCCATTGCTGCCGCTGTCAACACGCCGCTTTGTTATCGCGCTCGCGCATACAAAGAAACAGGTGCCACCACCAACATTATGTAATTAAGTGCGCTTAGCTGCCATAAACACTGCACTAAGTTACATTATGTTATCGAGTGAAACATTAAATTTTGAATGGACTTTGTACAGGTTGCGCTTTGCCACGAGCACGAGCACATCGTTCATTTGCTGTTGCCATTATTTGCAGTTTTTGTTTGTTGTTTGCTGCTTTTTTGTTGTTGTGATTAGTTGTTGTTTTGCTAAAGTATATATTTATGAAGGGTGGTTGTATTTGCAGAGTTTGCTATGTTGAAAGTGGTTTAGAAAGCAAAAATAATTATTGTTTATTTCTAAGGGCAATAGATTTGCCTCAGAAGTACCATATTGGTATCTTCTTCACACTGAGGGTAATATTTCGGAGTTCTAAACAATGAATTTAAAGAAAATGAATGAAATTAAGTTAATTTAATAAGTCAATTAAGGGGTTAGGGGTAATCAGAGACAAGCTTTTTTTCAAATATTAACAAAATGGCGACCTCTGGAAATTTTTTTCTGGATTTTCGGGAAAAAATCGACAGTCTTAAAAAATTGAAATTTTTGAAAAAAAAAAACTTCGATCAGGCCTAGAATTATTATGTATTCTAAAAGCTGTAGCAATTTCCTTAAAATCTACTGAGCGGTTTACAAGTTACAGTTGTCACCTGTTCAAAAAAAAAAAAAGTTTTGAGAAAAACGCCTCTAAAGTTTCACATTAGCGTGTTGGAATGTCCGAGCTCTATTTGTTATTTGTCGAATAACTCGAAAAGTAATTATCGGATCAACTAAAAATTTACAAGGAATATTTTTAAGATATTACACTTAACGAAAATGCAAAAATTAATTTTTTTGAAAATCCTGCTACCCCTAAGCTCTTAAAATGCAATGACTCCAGAAAATATATCTCGACCTCGACTGACTGTCATTCGCTAGAACAGGGTGATTTGTCTGAATTCGAAATGAGCTCCCTCAACAAATTTAATATATCCTCAAATAACTTGTTACATGAAAGTATCTTCAGTACAAAGGACTGGTCCTTCAACTGCCCAATTGGGATCGAAGCGATTTTCGCCCGGAAACCTAACCTAAACTATGCATGTAAAACCGATCTCCGACCACACCAAACCCTTTCAGTACTGGCGGGACACATGTGCCTCATAGAGTGTTTTCATTTAGCTACTTTTAACTTTTATAAATCACAACAAAATATAAAAAATACAATAAAATATTCCAAATATTTTTAATTTTCTTATATTTATGCCAATAATGGGACGCAAGGATATCCCATCAATAACTGGTACATAAGACAAGTCACTTGTCCTGTCCTGGTTATCCCAAATTCACCCTAAAGTACACTAATTGGGCCATAATGACCCAATCTACAACGAAACAGTTTTTTTGCTTAAAAAAAATCCGTATTGAAAGGGTTAGACATCAGTCTGCTACAGGCTTACAGGCTTCAAAAAATCGATTTTTTTATTTTGTTTTAAATCTCTTCCAAAACTATCCAAGAATATATCTTTAAAATTCCCGAGGACAATTCGAATTATTAACTTTAAAGCGCGTTTTCACGAGTTTTCATTTTCACAAGTGTTAGAAAACGGTGCCGGCGATAGCAAAAATAATATATGTCCGATCGAAAAAAACCAAGGTGATCTAGCTTCAGTATTAAATTATCTTTTATTTGAACTAAAAAAGTTAAGTATAAAAAAAGAGTATTATTTAAATTACTTGTTTTGCAACTTAAAGTAAATTTTTTTCTTAAAAAAGTGATTTTTTTTTTTTTCAAACTTCGAAAAATTTTGCAATTATATAACTTCTTCGGCATTTTTTTAGTTCATAAAGAAAAGAAACTTCTAAAAATTAAAAAGAAATTTGGTTCGACTGTTTCAGATGCATCGCACGACTTCCATCACCGACACCGATTTACAAGTGCAGACTCCAGGCGCTCCAGAAAAATACTTACAACTTTGAAAAAATTTCAATATTTTTTAATAATAAATATTGTTTTTTAAGCCTTAAATATAGTACACTATCGTCTTAAAATTCCGTTTACCGCAATCATTTCCTTCCCTTTCAAAAAAAAATTCTAAAAAAACGCTTTTTTCCGCTTCTAAAGCAAACTACTGCCTTAAGTATGCCGGAATGTTTCGAGAATATCTTTATGCCCTCTCGTATCTAATGGACAAACTCACCCGCCTCGACCAATAGTTGATTTACATCGGATCCAGATTATATACCACTCTCTAGATTTTATAGACAATTTCTGGTTTGTCAATCTCTCTTAGGATCACTGAAGACAAAGTTATAGCTGAAAGCTTCGATAAAGCGAAAAACTCTAAACCATATAAATCCAAATCAATTAATATTTTTTATTTCGCAGTAAAGGCAACCCTAATGTTGATTATATATATGTATATCCAATATTCTGAGCGGTTACTAAAAGCCTTGTAAACAAAACAACATCGCTAAATGCTTCACAATGTTTTACTTAGAAATTTGTATGAATTAGTTAGCGGAAATGGCAAGCTGACACGCAGCCAAAAGTGCTGGCCGAAATCGAAACAAAAAAACACAAAATGTTAGTAAATATCAGGTGCGATTTTGTTGCGGTGTCGGTTCCACTTATTATAACTGCCTTAAGTGCTACATATTTTACCAAAGTCAATGGTTGGTATGATGATTATATATGTGTTTCATGCAATTTATTAGAAAATTAGGAAATATTTGGTTATGACTTTATAGAATTTCTTTATTTTCAAATAGTTTCTATGTCCATGTTTTTCTTTCTAAAAAGCTTTAGGAAGTGTTAGCGCCAGTAATATTGACTCAACTGTGAGAGCTCCAATGAATTTGCTCAATTAAGTCGATTCTATACAAAAGTAAATATATTTGTACAAACAGCAATATAACTGTAATGAAGTCATCAATGCAAAACTGTGGCAATTTGGGCTTTTCACAAGCGCCACCTACACCTACACCTTCACCCAACACTTTCGGAAACCCGCAATCGTGATTGCCAAACATTTGGTCGTTTCGGCCGTTCGACCAAAGCGAGTGCTCGCCTAATTAGAGGCGTGCATCGATATACGCCTATAAACACAATATTTATTATTAAGTTAATGTGTGTGTGTGTGTACAAGTGTGAATGCGTCACGTGATTGTTTGGTCACGAAGCAATCACTAACTTTGGCGCTTGGGGTCAGCAGCAGCGCAGGTTGTTACAACTTCCAACGATTCTTACGCGCGCATTCCATATAATTTTCGGGGCTAAATCTCTACAGCACAGCAGGTGCTAACACGTAGTCACCAACAACAACAAACACAAATAAAAAAAAACTTATTTACGTGCAAATACATGCACGTGTGCGTTGGCTTGTGCAGGTGCCAGAACTGTAACCGAAAAGTTGTCCAAAGAGTCGATAAAAGTTTGACGCAAATTTTCTTTTGAACGCGTTTGCTTGTAGCTGTGCTCACTGGTGCGGCGCACAGGAAGTTCGTAATTTACGTGCTGTACGACGACGGTCATAAAAATAGTAGCAGATAAGCGAAAGTTTGTGCGGTTCAATTACATGGTTGCACACGAACGCACACACACACTCGCATAGGTATATGCAAACATAACTGGATTCATATTTAATGCTCATATAAACGCTGAGTTATAATTTATTGCTTCTGTTGGTCAAGTCCAATTATGAGCGTGCGCGCCGGCAAGTTTTAATTGAAGACTGACAGCGGGTAATACATAACTCGTGGCAATTAAGCATCGATGGCATATTAATTTCGAAAGTAGTTTCGTTTTCTTCCCGGAATTGGTAGATGCAAAAGCAGAAAAAAAAACAGTTGTTGCTGAATTATAAGCAAAGTAATAAAATACGGAACTCAACTCAGTTGAACTCAGTGGAAGTAAATGAGTTGATTAAATCCGCTTTGCATGAGTTGAGGTGGTGGCGAAAATATATTCAGGTTTAATTTGAGAACATAACTAGATTTTCTTTGATATTATAATATAACCTTTTAACACTTAATGAGTAATATATTTGTCTAGTAAAGGATTGGTCCCTCTTATATAATTAGTCCAATGAACAGATTTCTATTTAAAAAAATATTTTTTGTGAATTTTTCATTTGTTTAAAAGACTCCTTTCTTTAAGTAGAGTCCGGGAATTCCCTATATGTATATAATCTTTAAAATATATGGATAAATAGGTATTTCTTGTGTTAATTACGATTGATTTTTGAATGAAAAGAATCCATAAAGTGATATTAGGGCCTCGCTAGATAAATCTATCATTCGAAAGTAGTACTCTTCAATCCATGTGAGCATAGATGAAGATGAAGCCAGTAGACGTACAAAAGACATCGTTCAGGGCAAAAATTTACGAACATTTCCAAAATGATTTTGTGGTGGAGTACTCACTGGACACTGCGGAATGGGAATATATGCGATGAGGCTGGGAATCCTGCCGGACGCAAACTGCCATAGCTGTATGGAGGAAAGCGAATGGAAAACACCAAATCTTTTCCTCCTACACTGTCCACCGTTAGCTATACTGAGGTTGAAACATTTCGGTAGCTATACTTTTGGCGAAACATATGAACTTGCCGAAATAGACATGGCGGTCTCATAAAATTTGTGATAGACTCAAATCGCTTCAGCGATGTGTAAGGAACTTCTTTGTGATCTATATTTAGGAGATTTTTGTCATCACAATGGACTGGCACCTTCAAGTGGGATCCATCGTGACACTTGTAGCAAGGATCAGTCTTTGAACCCTAACCTAGCTGGCACTATACAATTATGTTTCCCTGTGTTCTGATCATAAGGAAATTGTTTTTGCAAAGAAGTTCTTGATACTTAAGAATTAAAAAACAAATCGTTCTACAACAAATTGATTGACATAATTGGTGTATTCCCTTCGATAACACATATGTTGAATCATAAAAATGAATTTAGAAAAAAAAAGTTTTTTTTATATGACACGAACTCTTCACCCTGCCTGTTTGACTTAATACATACTATTACAACTGGTAACGGATGTCCAGAGCATACTGGGATTATGGAGGGAACACTTCTCTGACCTGCTGAATGGCAGTGAAAGTACAACACCCGGAGATGGCGAACCCGATTCCCCAAATCGATGACGATGAAATAGATGTTCCATTACCCGACCATGAAGAAATTCGAATAGCAATTACCCGCTTGAAAAATAACAAAGCGGCGGGAAAATGGATTACCGGCCAAGCTATTCAAATACGGCGGCGAAGAACTGATAAGTTGCATGTATCAGCTTCTTTGTAGAATATGGTCGGAAAAAAGCATGCCTGACGATTCGAATCTCAGTGTTCTCTGCTCAATCCATAAAAATGGAGACCCCACAATCTGCGCCAATTACCATGGGAAAAGCCTCCTCAACATTGCATACAAGGTCCTGTCCAGCGTATTGTGTGAAAGTCTAAAGCCCACCGTCAACGAACTGGTTGGGCCCTATCAGTGTGGCTTTAGACCTGGAAAATCCAACATGGACCAGATATTCACCATGCGCCAAATCTTGGAAAAGACCCGAGAGACACTCACCACCTTTTCATCGATTTTAAAGCTGACTTCTACAGCACGAAAAGGAGCTGCCTCTATGCCGAGATATCTGAATTTGATATCCACTCAAAACTAATACGGCTATGTAAACTGACGTTGAGCAACACTAAAAGCTCCGTCAGGATCGAGAAGGACCTCTCCGAGCCGTTCGATACCAAAGGAGGTTTCAGACAGGGTGACTCACTATTGTGCGACTTCTTCAATCTATTGCTAAATAGAGGAGGTGCAATCTTCTATAAGAGTGTACAGCTGCTAGCGTACGCCGATGATATTGATATCATCGGAAGCAACAACCGCGCCGTTTGTTCTGCTTTTTCCCGCATGGATAAGGAGGCGAAGCGAATGGGTCTGGTGGTGAATGAGGACAACACGAAATATCTCCTGTCATCAAACAAACAGTCAGCGCACTCGCGTCTTGGCTCCCACGTCACTGTTGACAGTCATAACTTTGAAGTTGTAGATAATTTCGTTTATCTGGAAACCAGCATTAACAACATCAACAATGTCAGCCTCGAAATCCAACGCAGAATCACTCTTGCCAACAGGTGCTACTATGGACTGAGTAGGCAATTGAAAAGTAAAGTCCTCTCGATGAACCAAAATGAAACTCTATAATTCATTATTTCCGTCCTGATGTATGGCGCTGAAGCGTGGACGATGTCAACATCAGATGAGACGACTCTTGGGGTTTTCGAGAGAAAGGTTTTGCGCAAGATTTATGGTCCTCTAAACTTTGGCAACGGCGAATACAGCAGACGATGGAACGATGAGCTGTACGATAGTGCTATTGCATATAATTTAATACAATTTCGTGAATACGTTTATTATATTTTGGTAACAAGACGTAAGAAAAGAAAAAAGAAAGTGCTCTGTACCATCCCTAGTGCCAGTATTGCTCATTTCTAAAGAAAACCCATACTGTCTACATATTGTCTGGTTCAACTCCTTAGAACAAAATGATTGCATAATTTGCAAACAAAACAGTTTATTGCATAATAGGCTACTTATTATGCAATAACAAGCGGTCACTATGTTAATATTTTAGTAATTGACTTTAATTAAACTTCTGTAGTTGTTACGAGTAGACGCTGAGCAGCATGAAGGATATCACCAACTGATCTCGCAGCATAAATTACAAAAGTGCGCACAACTAACAACAACAAATGGGCGTGTATGAGCGTGTGTGGGTGTGGGTGGGTGTGAGTGCGCCAGCATTTGCCGTAATCATGTATGCACAGTTAATCTTGAACAGCCGTTGTTGGCGACACGCCACAGGCTGTGTGTCTCTGTGTATGTCCATGTGAGCTGCCCGCATGGCCAACCAGCGGATTATGCAAACAAACACTCACCCGCATGCATAAGCGCATAAGCAAACATATGTAAATATGTATGTGTGGTAGCGGTATTAAGTGACTTAACAATGCGTGCGGCGTTTTTACGTGCATGCAGCGCGTGTGTGTGTGTGTGCTTAATTTGTGCCCACAAAAGAGAGAGTGGAGGCAGCTGACCGCAACACAAACTATTTTTTCAGCAGTGAATTAAATGTACGCTAATTTAAATGCGGCGCACAGTGCGAAATGAGAAAAAGAAACGAACAAACGCAAGTCTATGCAACAGAGAGAAGAATTAAAAGTGAAATGGGGAAAACGAAAAAAAAATTTTTTTTTTTTAACTTTTTTTGCGCGCCTGTGTTCACAACCTAAATTACATCGCAGCCATATATGTATATTTTTTCTATGTATATATATATATATATACATATATACATACAAACATATCTATATACATACTGTTGTAGTAATATCTACATGCGTATGTGTGTGTTGCAAGTTGATGGCAACTTGCAGCGACCTGACACAGTAGCGGCAACATTGCGGTACTTTGGCTGCGCGTTGCTTGAAATAATTAAAATGTTTGCTTTGTACAGCGCTAGCAAGCAGGCAAGTTAATGTGTGTGTGTCTACGAAGGCTGGTTGCAATTTATATGCGGCTGCATGTGTGTGTTGTCGTTGTTGCATGGCTGGCAGCTAACTAAAAATGTGCGTTCGTGCATAGCAAACTGGCTGCATATATGCACTAGTTTTCATTCATGTAACCACAAACACAAACATACATATTTGATACTCACACATACATAATATATATACAAACACACACATATAACTGTATACTCGCCATGTGCTCTTTAATTGGAAATCATAATGAACAGCGGTTGGATAATTTTTGTGAACACTCAAAACCACCACAAACACAGACACATACATCTATACATAAACATATATATATATACATATTTATATACTGGCTTCGAGTCACTTATGCATATAGCGATATATCCGGCTTCTATTAGCAAAGTGCTGCGTGTCGGTCAGCAGTGACTGTCGTGTGTTGGGGAATTTCGCTGTGAAGCATTGCTGATAATAGCAACAACGCAAATTGCCAACAACAACAAAAATGCATCATCATCAGTTACAAGTGTTTATGTGTGTGTGTGTGTGTGTTGGTAAGCAAAATTTCCTGTTGACCGTATTTGTTTAACATGCGGTCAGCATTTGCAGGCACATTTATCCCTCATCCATATTTATATACAGTCAAACCTAAATGCATACATATTTATATGTGTGTGCGTGACTCGGCAGAATTTGATCAGTTTCTACACCCACTCCCCCTATCTCTGCCACCACTACCTTATTTCTCCCTTGCATTCGCATTGCATTGCATGCGGCATTCGTACGCCACTGCGTATACGTGCTGTGTAGCTAACTTGTCTCACTTGCATTCGGCAAGCGTCGTGGCAAACCGATTTACAAGCACACACACACATACAGCCGCACTTGTAAAGTGACATTCTCTTATATTCATATATTTGTCTATGCAAATACTTGCCCTGCAAACCAGCAAGTACGTGCGAGCATGTTGCTGTTGTTGTTATTTTAATTTGAAAACAGCAAAGAGGCTGGATTTCTGCTTGCGGTTTGCTTGTCGTCCAGCCGTACCGAAGATTATGGTTACATCAATGTACTGTCGAGCATTACAATATTATTGGTTTGACAGCAAACTTAGACGTGTTGCTGATTACTTAGGCAGGTGATCGGCTCTGGCAAGCATATTTTGCTACTTTGACCGAATGCAGCACAATTGCCTGCAGTTAATTATTTCGTAGAATTACTTGGCTATAGATATAAGTAATGATGTGGTGAGTAGTTTCAATATAGAATATGAATTATATTATTTATTGCTGAAGATTGCAATTTATTTGAGATATGAGGTAATTGGCGTTTGAGAGCTGTGCATAGAACATGAACGCGTTTAATGTATTAACAAAATTTTCGATTGGTATTGATGCATGAGGCAACCTCTCGAGTATATTTGACTTTAATTTTTTTGTTTTTGTAGTGCTATGGTTAAGAGGTCAAACATCTGATATCGAAGAAAACAGGGTTAATTTGTACTTTTTTAATGGCGGAGTCATCGAGTTATATATTTTTTTAAATTGAAAATGTGCGTGGCGTCGACCACTTATGAGTCAAAAAACTATACCTCAGAAACTATTCGACCGATTTCAATGAAATACGGTACATAATACGGCGAAATTGGTTCACAATCACGATTGCTTCCCATAGAACTCAATTTTGAATTCCATCTTATTCCATCACTTTATAATATTTACATACATAAGGAACCTAGGAAGATAGTGGAATAAAACTATACACAAATACCGTCTGTGGTTTCTCTTGTGGGAAAATTGTCGAAATCGGACTATAACATTTTAAAGATCCGGATATAGAAAATGAAGAACTCAGTGCCAAAGACTAAATTTTCACCGAAAATATCTTTCGATCAGATATCTCAGATATTTTAATGTAATTCAGGGAATTACAATGGCTCCCATATACCTAACTATAGATTTTTCAAAAATACGGGGGGTTTTATACCGTTCCACACGACCTTAGCCTTTCTCTACTTGTTTTTGATTAAATATTTATTTAGTTAGCTGATTTGCTATTTAATAAGTTAGGAGTTCCGTTATTTATATTTCAAATAAAAAAACAAAATTAGTTTACATTTTTCTTACAAACTTATACAATCGGTGTAGGTGACCTTCGTGAATCTATATCCTACCAAGCAACCTAGCAACGTCAGCGCCGCCTATGGACGTTATATATATATATTCCTCCGACAGTCGACTCAGACTCAGCCTCAAATAAAAGCTTTTAGTAATATCCGAATACATCTAGTTACCTAAAAAAATAAATTACTTATTCTTTTTAGCCGGGTTGTTTGCTAGAAACATTAAGGTTATATAGTTAACCGATCTGAACAATTTCTTTGGAGATTATATTATTACCTTAAGCAGTAATCCATGTCAAATTTCGTGAAGATACCACGTCAAATGCGAAAATTTTCCATACAAGCTCTTGATTCCGATCGTTCGGTTTGTATGGCAGCTATATGCTATAGTGAACCGATCTGAATAATTTTTTCGGAGATTAAATTATTTCTATGAACAATAACTCACACCAAATTTCGAAAAGGTATGTAGTAAAATACGGAAGTTTTCCATACAAACCCTTGATTCCGATCGTTCGGTTTGTATGGCAGCTATATGCTATAGTGAACCGATCTGAATAATTTTTTTGGAGATTAAATTATTTCTATGAACAATAACTCACACCAAATGTCGAAAAGGTATGTAGTAAAATACGGAAGTTTTCCATACAAACCCTTGATTCCGATCGTTCAGTTTGTATGGCAGCTATATGCTATAGTGGTTCGACATCGGCAGTTCCGACAAATGAGCAGCTTCTTGAAGAGAAAATAACATCTGCAAAATTTCAAAATGATAACTTAAAAACTGAAAGACTAGTTCGTATATATACAGACAGACAGACAGACGGACATGGCTAAATCGACTCAGTTCAACATACTGATCATTTATATATATACTTTATAGGGCCTCCGACGCTTCCTTATGGGTGTTACAAACTTCGCGACAAGCTTAATATACCCTGTTCAGGGTATAGAAATGGGATATTAAAAGAGCATATAATCTAAAATTAGCGGCAAGGAGTTAATTTCACAACATATATTTTTTTTATCCAAAAGCAAGCTTGACAGTTAAATATGAAAATTACCCATTCTCCAGATACCACAACAAATATCTTTCTCAACCGCAAACGTATATTTACGAATTTATGCCGTTTAACAAAGGCTTAGACAAAAATAATTATCTAGAATTAGAGTAAGACAAAAATAACTCCAAAACATTTTCTTTAATCTTCCAATACTAATGTCTCCAATAAAGTTGAAGCCCCCAAACGCACTCCTACCAATGCTATCAATTACAAAGTGTCACGGGACATTAGCCCAAATCCGATCTGAGCAATCAACTAAATTGCCACCTAATGACATGCTTGCTGCTCGGTCGGTGGCGCCCTTCAAATGCTTTCATGCTCAGCGGCAGTTTGAAAATTGATGCAAATCAATATAATTCATTGGCAACGCTGATAATACGAATTATAAGGCGATACACAGCAACACACATACACTTAAGCTTTGTCTTCTGAATATAGACAGCAGGAAAGATGGAAAATAATATCATATTTCTGTTCTGACTGTTTGCTGATTGATGCGTATGTCATGCAACAGAATTATTACAGATAATTTATTTGTTGGTCTATTTTTAGATATTTGTTGTTGTTGTAACAATAAATTTTAGTAAAAATGTCAACGCTTGGCCCAATTTGTTCATGCATTGAATTTGGGCGTTTCCTTGGGGGCGTATTGATTGGTGGCGCAGTTGGTAACGCTGATAACAGAGGTTAGTTGTTGTAATTGGTGGATGATTTATGTAAATATATTTGGCTTACAATAAACTATATTAACCTATAGTCAAGTTAGGGTTTCTAAGTTTGCACTGTAAACAACTAAATTGTCTTTTAATAATTCAATAATAATGAGTTGAAAGATTTCGCCCACAAGATCACAATACATTAAACTAAAAGGCTTCCTTAGCGCACATGTAAACAAACACCCGCGCACTTAACCTAATATCTATACAAATTAACAAAATGTTAAACTCATTAAAAAATGTTACGTATACGCCGTGGCCTTAGTGGCAACCTACGCCACTAAGTAAGCGATTATGTCATGTTATGTTAACTACACGCGTGCATATGGGCGCGCAAATGTGTTTACAATGTGTTTTGGTATATATATATATTCATGTTTGCATGTGCATGTTTGCACGCCTGTAGTGCTTGCAAATGCCCATAAGTGCGCGAGCTTATGAAAACTGCTGCTACTGCTGTCGTGCGCTAGTGCTTGTGTTTGTGTTTGTCTGTCGGCGTACATACTCATATATGCATAATTTAATTATGCTCTTCACATAACCAGTGAAGCCGCAACTAATTTTCAACGCTAATAAGCGTAATTAAAATTACATAAATTGTCATTATGAGAGAGAGTAGACAGCCCACAAGTAACCGAGTGCAGCTATTTGTGCAGATGTGTACACAAATACACATGTATGAGCATATGTGAGTGTTGTTGCAACCACAACACAAAGCGATTTTTTCATTTTTATTTTGTGTTATTTTTTGTTTTAAAGAGTTTGCGATTAATATTTTTTTTTTATTTATATACATGTATTATACATAGCAGGTTGTGACAGAAATTATGTAAAGCTAATTTAATGATAATAGGCATACTTGTAAAAAAAAGAACATAAAAAAGCCAAGAGAGTCTTAAAATTAGCGTTGATATATGCTTAATTTAAACATTGAAATGAAATTATAGACTGTTGCATTACAAGTATTATCTTGTTGAAACACAAAATCAATGAAAGAAAAATTAGAAATAAAGAAATAATATATACTAGGTTGGCAAATATTTCCCTTCCGTCTTTTTGTCTTTTGAATTTCGCGGCTATGTATAAAGCGCTACAGAGCTCGTATCTGGCAATACTATACAACTTTGAAAGGTCTTGACATAACCTACAAAACGAAGCAATGCATGATTAGTTTGGATATCGCGTTCAACAGTTATAGATGTGTAAACATGGAGTTCACTAACGCCGAAATTGGCTCTATTTTAAAACTTTCCTTCGTTAAAGTCCAATCGGCTTGAGAAACATTCCATGAGATTAATGGTGTTTTGAGGGATGATACTCTATCACTTCGAACTGCGGAGGAATGATTTCGGGTGAAAACGACACCATGGATAAGCCAGCCGGTGGAAGACCTGTAACGACGAATACCGATCAAATCATGGCATATGGCATCTCGCCCAGGAGATGGGAGTTAGTCACCAAACCATTTTAAACTATCCGCAGAAGGCTGGATACACAAAAAAGCTTGAAGAAGGTCAGTGAATCGTCCTTAACAGTGGTCAAGCCGGGATTGGCCGGGAAGGTTTTGCTGTGAGTTTGGTGGGATTGGAAGGTAATCATCCACTATGAGCTGCTCCCATATGGCCAGACGCTTAATTCAACCATCTACTGCGAACAACTGGACCGCTTGAAGCAGGCGATCGACCGAGAAGCGTCCAGAATTGGCCAACTGGAAGGGTGTAGTGTTCCACCAGGACAATGCTAGACCACACACTTCGTTGATGACTCGTCAGAAGCTACGGGAGCTCGAATGGGAGGTTTCATCGCATCAACCATATGGCCCGGATATAGCGCCAAGTGATTACCACCTGTTCCTGTCCATGGCGAACGCCCTTGGTGGTGTAAAGTTGAACTCAAAAGAGGCTTGTGAAAAGTGGTTGTCCGAGTTCTTCGTTCTTCGCAACTAAGGAGGGGGTCTTCTACGAGGGGAATATTATGAAGTTGCCGTCTAGATGGAAACAGATTATCAAACGAAACGGCGCATATTTGAACTAAATCCGATCAGTGTAACACTTTTTATAAAGAATTAAGAGCAAAAAGAGACATATTTGACAACCTAATATATTTTGTTGGAATATATAAATCATCTATTTTTTCGGTTAGGGTTTACACATCTATACAGCGTCTGTTTTCATTTTATTTAAAGAATGGTGGCGTTTTATAATTGTCTTGAGGTGCTAATAGACTTATATGACAAGATTTCAATAGCAAAAATTAATTGCCTGCCACCAGACGACAACTAATAGAAAACAAAAATTTTAGGTGTTAGTTGGAAGGATGTCCGAAAATGTTGAAGCAAACCCGTACAAAAATTATTCAAGAATTTATAAAACAAATAAACTTCATATTGTTTTCGATATAGTACTTATTGTTTTTAGCAGACTGATTTATAAAACAAAATTAAATATACAGTTGAACTTCCATAACTCGAACTTTTATAACTCGATCTCTTGAATTGGTAATAAAAGTCAAATTTTATGCAAATTACCTTCCGTTACTTGGATGTCTATATCATAATGATTACTATCAGGTGATCTTAATTTAATGCATCCCACGATTAAGGGGTTAGGGGTAGTCAGGATTAAAAAAAATATTTTTTTTTTTGATTTTGCATTTTCGTTAAGTTTCTTAAAAATATCCTCTGAAAATATGATCCGATCCGATCCGATTCGATAATTGCTTTTCGAGTTATTCGACAAATTATTAAGAGCACCCGGCACTCCAACTTGCTAGTGTGAAACTTTAAATGAGTTTTCTAAAAACTATGTTTTTTGAACTGGTCACAACTGTATCTCGAAAACCGCTCAGTAGATTTTAATGAAATTTGTACAGTTTTTAGAATACATAATAATCCTTTTTTGGTTTTTCAAAATTTCGATTTTTTAAGATTCTAGAAAAAAATTTCCTGAGGCCGCCTTTTTGTTAATTTTTGACAAAAAAAAGCTTTAATTCGGCCCAGGATTATTTATTTATAAAACTAATTCTTCTTATCCGATTGATTTCAGATAAATAATCAAGGACCTTTTTTTGTAGCTGGGTCAACACAAACAGCTATAAATTTGGACATTGTGTTGCACATATGTGTAATAATGTCACATTACTATATTACTTTTGTAAAATAACATGATTTAATAGCAAAAAAATACTGAAAATTCTAACTTTTTCGTGTTTCTGACTACCCCTAACCTCTTAAGCAATCAAAATGGCAAAAGATCACCATTACAAATTTCGGATATGACAATAAAGTTGGTCCACCACTATATACATTGTATTTTTTTTTTTAAGTTTATGAATCGTGCCACGATATGTCACAAATTGTTCCAAATTGCAAAATATGGATAATAAAATAGTACATAAGTGTAAAAATCTAAAAAACTAAAGTTAACCGCGTAAAAGAGTCCCGTCGATTGTCAAAATTTACTACTTCATACATATGTATTTAGTATATAAAATAATAATAACTGTATTTCCTTGTCAAAACAGCAAGTTCACGCTTTCTGTTTTTACTGACAGTAAAAACTGCGAATGAGCTAAATTTATGGTGACCTCATAAACGCGCGCGCTCCCACGCAAGACATTACAAACCATAAACGCAGAGTCATATATCACAAGAAGATAAAATGTACATATGTATTTAAGTATATATGTACGTATAACCTTTTGCCATTGGCAATCAAAATGATGAGCCTATAATCAGCGAACGCTATTGTAAAGCATGCAATAACAGCATAGTTGGCGCGTTGTCAACGCGGTGAGACGCTCTTCATAAGTAATGCACCTGTCTGCTGTACTGACTGCCACCACAGGCCCTTCATACACCAATTGTTATCGCTAACTGTCTGTCCGTCTGTGTGTATGATTGTCTAGCTGTCTGCCGGCTTGGCATGGCTGCTATTGTGCCGCGCTTTGCTAACCCAAATGGCATGTTTGACATCAAATGCTCTGTGTGTAATGTAATTTTATTGCACTGTAGTTATCAACTGTGATTTATCATCGGGCCCGCGCACACACTACTCTACGATTTTTTGCCGCCAAATTTTAGTGCCCTATTGTAGTACTTAAGTCGCCTATGAAATTATTGCCTTTTGACTTGCGACGCCAAGTGAGTGCGAGCGAGCGGCTGCTCATTTGCCTTTTGAATATGGATGTGCTGGCAGACTCATACATATGTTCATATATATAGAAAAACACTCGTGAGACAGTGTATTTGTGTGTGTGTTTGTGTCTACTTTTGTTATTGCCATCGCTTGCCAAAGTTACTGTGAACCATGAACTTGAACTATTGCCATTTTCCAAACAATTTTCAGCCTCACCAAATAAATAAATAGACCTAAAACACGAAGCGCTACCAAAAAAAGACAAGCGAAAACTGCCAAAACCAATTCCCCGCATTTCATTTAACTGCTCCGCCAGCGGCGTTATTGGTAGCTCATGTTGTAGCCTTTGTCTTTGTTTTGTGGCAAGCGCCGTGCCACATGCCACACATGTGTGTTAATGCTTACATACATATATTCACGTATGTGTGCCTAAGTGCTCCTGTGGCGAGGTCGGTAATAAAATAAAATGTAATGCTAATCTATACTCAATCCCCAAAGTATATAGGTACATATTGTGCATAGAGTCTCCAATTTCCACAGCACACATTCAAAAAACACTCACACACACACACAAACATTTGCGTAATTTTATTGCCTTTACTTAAATGCCTACAATCACACAGAGCTAGCGTCGCATAGCAGCCATACGCGACTGTTAACTTGGCTATGCGCCCAAAAGCATACCTTCTACACATACACATGCGTCTGCATTTGACCTCACGGCCTGGCTGTGTTTGCTAATTTGTGACTATTGTTTTTACTTGACTCTGCTTCACACATGCTTGCACTCTCTAGTTGTGCCTAGGCTTATTTATGTGCGTGTTAAACAGGAAAATCAGTACTACTTTATTGTATGCAAGCGACTTTGTTGGTGATGTGTGTGATGAGATTAACAGTGTTTTGATTTGGTGGGAATAAATAAATCAGGCGATTGAGCGCGACTTTGCTTTATTGTAGCTTAATTTTTTTTTGTAGGAAACAATTTTGAAGTTAACTTGTTTCTATACTCAAGGCGAATTAAGAGAAAAATTAGAAAACAAGTAAAGAAGGGTGTAACCACATAGTTTATACTCTCGCTATTTATTTATTTAATTTTATTAATATAACAAACAATTTATCCATACATATTCATCATATATATGTTACAAAGTCCATTGAAGGTCCCTAATACTAGGTATATTGGAGCTAAGGGAAGTTATGTCCCGATTTCGCTAATTTTTGGCACGGATACATTTTATGAGAAAAAAAATATTTCCTCTGATCTTCATCAAAATATCTAAGAGACTTTCCTATACTTTCGGTAAAAAATTTAATAGAAGCACTGAGGTTCTCATGTTCGATATATGGGGCCTTGAAAACTTATGGTCCGCATTTGACGATTTTTAGAAGGAAGATGCCACACTATAAATGCGGTG